>NC_051270.1:17500-92500 GCF_015220745.1 Sebastes umbrosus | reverse complement strand
AGAGGTTGTTATTGTTCTGCTGGTGATGAAGAGGTTGTTATTGTTCTGCCTGGTGATGAAGAGCTGGTTATGTTCTGCTGGTGATGAAGAGGTTGTTATTGTTCTGCCGGTGATGAAGAGGTGGTTATTGTTCTGCTGGTGATGAAGAGGTTGTTATTGTTCTGCTGGTGATGAAGAGCTGGTTATTGTTCTGCTGGTGATGAAGAGCTGGTTATTGTTCTGCTGGTGATGATGAGGTGGTTATAGTTCTGCTGGTGATGAAGAGGTGGTTATTGTTCTGCTGGTGATGAAGAGGTGGTTATTGTTCTGCTGGTGATGAAGAGGTGGTTATAGTTCTGCTGGTGATGAAGAGGTTGTTATTGTTCTGCTGGTGATGAAGAGGTGGTTATTGTTCTGCTGGTGATGAAGAGGTGGTTATTGTTCTGCTGGTGATGAAGAGGTGGTTATTGTTCTGCTGGTGATGATGAGGTGGTTATTGTTCTGCCGGTGATGAAGAGCTGGTTATTGTTCTGCTGGTGATGAAGAGGTTGTTATTGTTCTGCTGGTGATGATGAGGTGGTTATTGTTCTGCTGGTGATGATGAGGTGGTTATTGTTCTGCTGGTGATGAAGAGGTTGTTATTGTTCTGCTGGTGATGAAGAGGTGGTTATTGTTCTGCTGGTGATGAAGAGGTGGTTATTGTTCTGCTGGTGATGATGAGGTGGTTATTGTTCTGCCGGTGATGAAGAGGTGGTTATTGTTCTGCTGGTGATGAAGAGCTGGTTATTGTTCTGCTGGTGATGAAGAGGTGGTTATTGTTCTGCTGGTGATGAAGAGGTGGTTATTGTTCTGCTGGTGATGATGAGGTGGTTATTGTTCTGCCGGTGATGAAGAGCTGGTTATTGTTCTGCTGGTGATGAAGAGGTTGTTATTGTTCTGCTGGTGATGATGAGGTGGTTATTGTTCTGCTGGTGATGATGAGGTGGTTATTGTTCTGCTGGTGATGAAGAGCTGGTTATTGTTCTGCTGGTGATGAAGAGGTGGTTATTGTTCTGCTGGTGATGATGAGGTGGTTATTGTTCTGCCGGTGATGAAGAGCTGGTTATTGTTCTGCTGGTGATGAAGAGGTTGTTATTGTTCTGCTGGTGATGATGAGGTGGTTATAGTTCTGCTGGTGATGAAGAGGTGGTTATAGTTCTGCTGGTGATGATGAGGTGGTTATTGTTCTGCCGGTGATGAAGAGCTGGTTATTGTTCTGCTGGTGATGAAGAGGTTGTTATTGTTCTGCCGGTGATGAAGAGGTGGTTATTGTTCTGCTGGTGATGAAGAGCTGGTTATTGTTCTGCCGGTGATGAAGAGCTGGTTATTGTTCTGCTGGTGATGAAGAGGTTGTTATTGTTCTGCTGGTGATGAAGAGGTGGTTATTGTTCTGCTGGTGATGAAGAGGTGGTTATTGTTCTGCTGGTGATGAAGAGGTGGTTATTGTTCTGCTGGTGATGAAGAGCTGGTTATTGTTCTGCTGGTGATGAAGAGGTGGTTATTGTTCTGCTGGTGATGAAGAGCTGGTTATTGTTCTGCTAGTGATGAAGAGGTTGTTATTGTTCTGCTGGTGATGAAGAGGTGGTTATTGTTCTGCTGGTGATGAAGAGGTTGTTATTGTTCTGCTGGTGATGAAGAGGTGGTTATTGTTCTGCTGGTGATGAAGAGGTTGTTATTGTTCTGCCGGTGATGAAGAGGTGGTTATTGTTCTGCTGGTGATGAAGAGGTTGTTATTGTTCTGCTGGTGATGAAGAGCTGGTTATTGTTCTGCTGGTGATGAAGAGGTTGTTATTGTTCTGCCGGTGATGAAGAGGTGGTTATTGTTCTGCTGGTGATGAAGAGCTGGTTATTGTTCTGCTGGTGATGAAGAGGTGGTTATTGTTCTGCTGGTGATGAAGAGGTGGTTATTGTTCTGCTAGTGATGAAGAGGTTGTTATTGTTCTGCTGGTGATGAAGAGGTGGTTATTGTTCTGCTGGTGATGAAGAGGTTGTTATTGTTCTGCTGGTGATGAAGAGGTGGTTATTGTTCTGCTGGTGATGAAGAGGTGGTTATTGTTCTGCTGGTGATGAAGAGGTTGTTATTGTTCTGCTGGTGATGAAGAGGTGGTTATTGTTCTGCCGGTGATGAAGAGCTGGTTATTGTTCTGCTGGTGATGAAGAGGTGGTTATAGTTCTGCTGGTGATGAAGAGCTGGTTATTGTTCTGCTGGTGATGAAGAGGTGGTTATTGTTCTGCTGGTGATGATGAGGTGGTTATTGTTCTGCTGGTGATGATGAGGTGGTTATTGTTCTGCCGGTGATGAAGAGCTGGTTATTGTTCTGCTGGTGATGAAGAGGTTGTTATTGTTCTGCTGGTGATGATGAGGTGGTTATTGTTCTGCTGGTGATGAAGAGGTGGTTATAGTTCTGCTGGTGATGAAGAGGTGGTTATTGTTCTGCTGGTGATGAAGAGGTGGTTATTGTTCTGCTGGTGATGAAGAGGTGGTTATTGTTCTGTTGGTGATGAAGAGGTGGTTATTGTTCTGCTGGTGATGAAGAGGTGGTTATTGTTCTGCTGGTGATGATGAGGTGGTTATAGTTCTGCTGGTGATGATGAGGTGGTTATAGTTCTGCTGGTGATGAAGAGGTGGATATAGTTCTGCTGGTGATGAAGAGGTGGTTATTGTTCTGTTGGTGATGAAGAGGTGGTTATAGTTCTGCTGGTGATGATGAGGTGGTTATTGTTCTGCTGGTGATGAAGAGGTGGTTATTGTTCTGTTGGTGATGAAGAGGTGGTTATAGTTCTGCTGGTGATGATGAGGTGGTTATAGTTCTGCTGGTGGTCCTCCGGTGAGGCTGAAGGGGTTAAATGTTTCTCCTGCTGAGGAGGTCTAATGTCTTTAACAGAATCTCTGCTCTCCCTGAGGCTTTCCCAAAACTCGCCGGGACAGAACGTGGAGGGGTGTCACACACAAACATATCCCCCGCTGGAGCGCACTAAGTATGGACTTCCTGTTCTGTGGTCAGGTGGAGAAGATGAGGACTGGAACACGTAGTGGGTTTGACCAAGTGACCCAGAACACGTCGTTTCATCCTGCTGCAGTTACACAACACATAGACTCTGTTAACAACCACAACCACAACTAGAACCAGAACCAAAACCTCACTGAGGTCCTAACTCTAAAATAAAACCCCGAAAGACATCTCACAGTCGTGATCCAAGACCATCAGACCATAGTCCCCTACGTCTCATAGTCCCCCATGTCTCACAGTCCTGATCCAGGACCATCAGACCACAACCCAGAGTCTAACGGTCCTGATCCAGGACCATCAGACCATAGTCCCCTACGTCTCATAGTCCCCCATGTCTCACAGTCCTGATCCAGGACCATCAGACCACAACCCAGAGTCTCACGGTCTTGATCCAGGTTAGACAAACACAAGACTTTCAACCAGGAGGCCACTTTTGGTGCCCCGTGTGAGGCTAAAAGTAACTTATCTTGTCCCGT
Organism: Sebastes umbrosus; assembly: GCF_015220745.1. Lineage (NCBI taxonomy): Eukaryota > Metazoa > Chordata > Actinopteri > Perciformes > Sebastidae > Sebastes > Sebastes umbrosus. Next base: position 88,995 of record NC_051270.1, on the reverse strand, counting down.
CAGTTTTTAGTCACGTGACTCGTCGGTATCGTCAGTCCCGTGAGTCGTTAGTCAGCGAAGTTAACGTCAACCACGACCGTTTTCTAACCCTCTACAAAAGAACGTATATCTCGTAAGAAGTGAAAGTCAATGGTTGGTTCCATGTCAACATCAGCTCCCAGCAGCAGAGCTACGCTCCGCCACGTTGGAATGAAAGAGTCCACCAGACGCCAGTAAAACGTCCTCCTACAAAGAGACGTATAAAAGTAAAACGAAAACGGTCTGTGTTGAACGATAAAATATTATAAATATAATAATCATTTTCAGTCCAAAATGGCGGCAAACAAACACTAGAGTTTGGTCTCTTTGCTTCTAAACTCTTTGCCCTAACTAACAGTCCACAGCCAGGATCAGACTATAGGATATCTTTGACGGTTCTGATGGTCACTACGTCAGATTAGCCGATGGAGAGTCAGAAATTCTTGTCGTGACTTGGCCGCGACACGTGACGGACTACACGTCGGTCCCCCGTTCCGACAATACACACTCTCCCGGCACCGCCACCGTCTTAATATATACGGGCTTACCGGGACTCAAGCCCCCCCCCCCGGGCCGACCATGTAAAGGGGCCCGACCATGTAAAGGGGCCCACGAAGCTCCGGGGGAAAACAATAAAAATATAATTCACAGGGAGAATACAGAGAAAGCGGGCACACAACGGGATGCTCCATGACTTAAAGACGTAACAGCGGTGGTGTTTTTTACTCCAACACAACCTAGACTGAATATCCTACGGCGAGGTCCGGCAGCAGTTGAAGGTCCGATGACATCATTCTGCATAATAAGTAGCCTTCTGTTTACAGCTATGTGCCGACTGAGCTCAGTCGGTCAAATTCACGGCCGTGACGGAGCACGTCGTGGAAAGCAAAAAAAAAAATCAAACACACTAGCCTTTCTGTAAGGACGTCGTGAGGCGTCCCAGACACGGTGTCGGTTGTCGTGTACTATGACACCCTACACCAGATAAAACCATCGATTGTCACACACGCAACACTCATTTATTGTTCCCGATCCGAGTCGGCACCCTACGATGGCCGTGTCGGGCTGTAATCAGGCTGATATCGTGGAGTCTGAACCAGGGCGTAAGTGGTTGTGTTGACCTAAACTTAACTTCCTGTACAAAACGGAAGTTTATTTTGAAAGGACACTATCCGTCTCTGGTCCGTCCAACAGGAACGGAAGGAAGAGGTACGAGGCTGACGCACAGGGGGCGCTGACCGAGCGGCCGTATATTTGACCCATTGGGACTGAGAACATGATGTCAGACCGCGTCTCTCAGAGCTGGACGAACGTCTTCAGTCACATATAAAACATGCTGCTGCGACCAAGAAAACAAACCCGTTCGATTAAAGTTAATCTACGTTTATATCTGATTAATCTGCTGCAGCACGTTCACGCTGAAAATTAATTTAAGGTATACTATATGCAGGATTCTCCTACATTCCTACTTACAACCGGACGTTACGCAGCTCCCTCACACAAGCAGAACGAATTTCAGTTTGCAATAGAATATTTAGAGAAAGCTGTATTATACACAAAATAATTAGATTTAATTTGACTCAGCTCTTGAGATAATTCATCATTTATTATTATTATTATTATTATTATTATTATTGTCAACATTATAACATCTGTTAATATGTTAGATCTGTAACATTTCATATATTTTATTATATAAACTGGGTTTGTCTCCCTTGTTAAACTCAGCTTTCAGGGTCTCGTTTTCCATCAGAGAGCCGCTGCAGTCTGTGAGGTCACAGCGACCTCGGTGTGGACCAATCAGAACGCTGCTCTCTGCTCTCACACTGAAGCCTCTCTCTGTTGGAGTCGACGTCTGATGAATCTCTGAGTGAGAAAGATAAAAAACAACGAGCACAACTTCTCACGCTTTAGAAAACAAACTGCTCTGAGGACATGAGGAGGATTTAAAGCTCTGAATCTGAATCTGAATCTGAATATGAATGTGAATCTGAATCTGAATATGAATGTGAATCTGAATCTGAACGTGGGCACAATAACCTCCGAAATAGTCACTAAATGTAATTTAATCTGGTTCGTGTACGTCGACACGCTCAGCACGACTTTCAACAACGTGTTTTTAGTGTGTTTTCCTATGAATGTCCGCTCAAACATGCACTCAATTTAAGCGAGGAAAAACTGTCATGGTCATTTTCAAAGGGGTCCCTTGACCTCTTAATTAAGTATTTCAATTGACTGACAGCCCTGATATTCATATAAATGTTTATTAGGGAGGCTGCAGGAGGCTCACGGTGTTTGACTGGATCTCTTCAGACCCACAGAGTCACATTTGAGGTTGAAATAAACCAGAAGGTGTTTGAAGGTGTGAGCACCGTGTTTACAGCCGGCTGGTTGTTGGAGGTTCTGCCTGTTCCTGTTCCTGTTCCTGTTTCTGTTCCTGGAGGATTTAGGGGGATCAGGACATCTGGAAAACCCCGGCCTTGTTACATGGTAGGTTTTGTGGGTTTTATGGGTGTAAACATGTTTACAGTAATGAGGCAGGGAGGCAGGGAAGCCCCTCTATCAGCTTCTCTGCTCCAAACTATCAGTGAGTCACTGCACAACAACCGATCTGCTGTCATCCAACCAACCATCCAACCATCCATCCAACCAACCAACCAACCAACCATCCATCCATCCAACCAACCATCCAACCATCCATCCAACCAACCAACCATCCATCCAACCAACCAACCAACCAACCATCCATCCAACCAACCATCCATCCAATCAACCACCCAACCAACCAGCCAACCAACCAACCATCCATCCAACCAACCACCCAACCAACCAGCCAACCAACCCTCCAACCATCCAGCCAACCAACCAACCAACCATCCGACCATCCATCCAACATCCAACCAACCACCCAACCAACCAACCAACCAATCAACCACCCAACCAACCCTCCAACCATCCAACCATCCAGCCAACCAACCAACCACCCAACCAATCATCCAACCAACCAACCATCCATCCATCCAACCAACCAACCATCCAACCAACCAACCAACCATCCAACCAACCAACCAACCAACCAACCAACCAACCATCCATCCAACCAACCATCCAACCATCCATCCAACCAACCACCCAACCAACCACCCAACCAACCCTCCAACCATCAAGCCAACCAACCAACCAACCAACCAACCAACCATCCATCCAACAAACCAACCAACCAACCATCCATCCAACCAACCATCCAACCAACCAACCAACCAACCAACCAACCAACCATCCATCCAACCAACCAACCATCCATCCATCCAACCAACCAACCATCCACCCAGCCACCCAACCATCCAACCAACCAACCAACCACCCAACCAATTCAATTCAATTCAATTCAATTTATTTTTGTATAGCGTCAAACAGAAGTTATCTCAAGACGCTTTATATATAGAGCAGGTCTATGACCGTACACCATAGTTTAGAGACCCAACAGTATCCACCAAGCGCGCTGTGGCCAGGAAAAACTCCCCGATTACTGGGAAGAAACCTGGAGCAGAACCGGGCGCAGGGTGGGCGGTCATCTGCCGAGACCGGATGGGGGGATATATATATATATATATATATAGAGAGAGAGAGAGAGAGAGAGAGAGAGAGGGGGAAGCAGCCACAATAATAGCCTAGCAGCTGTAATAGCTAATACAAGTAGGACTGATAACACAAAACCAATAGTGGTGGATGGAAAGAGTGATAATACAACTATCGGAATTGATGTCATTGGGTCGTCCTCAGACGGGCTTTCAAGCGGAGCTTCCAGCTGTCTCAGTCCACAATACATCTGGCTAGCTCGCCAGCACTGTCCAGCATCTCTCCTCAGTACGTCCATGTGTGTTGGTGTGGGCCGTCCCTGTGATCGATGCCTGTGCGTTGGTTCCCACAGCATCAGCATGCTTGCTGGGAGTTCTTGATGTCTTTGGCAGTGACCAACCATCCAACCAACCAACCAACCAACCAACCAACCAACCAACCATCCATCCAACCAACCATCCAACCATCCATCCAACCAACCATCCATCCAACCAACAATCCAACCATCCAACCATCCATCCAACCAACCAACCATCCATCCATCCAACCAACCATCCAACCATCCATCCATCCAACCAACCATCCAACCAACCAACCAACCACCCAACCAACCATCCAACCAACCAACCATCCATCCATCCAACCATCCATCCAACCAACCAACCAACCAACCATCCATCCAACCAACCATCCAACCAACCAACCATCCATCCATCCATCCAACCAACCAACCAACCAACCAACCAACCAACCATCCATCCAACCAACCACCCAACCAACCAGCCAACCAACCCTCCAACCATCCAGCCAACCAACCAACCAACCATCTGACCATCCATCCAACATCCAACCAACCACCCAACCAACCAACCAACCACCCATCCAACCATCCAACCATCCAGCCAACCAACCAACCACCCAACCAACCAACCAACCACCCAACCAACCATCCAACCAACCAACCATCCATCCATCCATCCAACCATCCATCCAACCAACCAACCAACCAACCATCCATCCAACCAACCATCCAACCAACCAACCATCCATCCATCCAACCAACCAACCAACCAACCAACCATCCATCCAACCAACCACCCAACCAACCAGCCAACCAACCCTCCAACCATCCAGCCAACCAACCAACCAACCATCCGACCATCCATCCAACATCCAACCAACCACCCAACCAACCAATCAACCACCCAACCAACCATCCAACCATCCAACCATCCAGCCAACCAACCAACCACCCAACCAACCATCCAACCAACCAACCATCCATCCATCCAACCAACCAACCATCCAACCAACCAACCAACCAACCAACCAACCAACCAATCAACCAACCATCCATCCAAACAACCATCCAACCATCCATCCAACCAACCACCCAACCAACCACCCAACCAACCCTCCAACCATCAAGCCAACCAACCAACCACCCAACCAACCATCCAACCATCCATCCAACCATCCAACCAACCACCCAACCAACCAACCAACCACCCAACCATCCAACCATCCAACCATCCAGCCAACCAACCAACCACCCAACCAACCACCCAACCAACCATCCATCCAACCATCCAACCATCCAACCATCCAACCAACCAACCACCCAACCAACCAACCACCCAACCACCCAACCATCCATCCATACAACCATACAACCATCCATCCAACCATCCAGCCAACCAACCAACCATCCAACCAACCACCCAACCAACCATCCAACCATCCAACCATCCAACCATCCATCCAACCAGCCAACCAACCAACCAACCAACCATCCAACCATCTGCTGAGTCTCTGATCCTTCAGTTTCACACTACATTGAGTCTGAATCCACCATCAGACCTGAGAGCAGCCAGAGAACACACACACATCTGCTCACACTTAAGTGTGTGTGTGTGTGTGTGTGTGTGTGTGTGTGTGCAGATTAAGAATGAATGCAATCAAGTGTGACTTCTGGAACATGTGCATGTGTACTTCCTGGAAAACAAGCGAAACACATGCACCCCCACCCACCACACACACACACACACAGTTAATCCTGTGAGGAATGTGGATGTTGGTGGACGGCGTGTGCAGACGTGTTGAAGAATCAGGAACGCAGACGACAAGTAAACTAAACTTTGTCTCTAAAAATGAAAATAGTCACGTTGGCAGCTGGTGGTCTGACGGGGTCCCCCCCCCCCAGCTTGTGGTCTGATGGGGTCCCCCCCTCACCCCAGCTGGTGGTCTGACGGGGTCCCCCCCCCCCAGCTTGTGGTCTGATGGGGTCCCCCCCCCCCCCAGCTGGTGGTCTGACGGGGGCCCCCCCCCCCAGCTTGTGGTCTGATGGGGTCCCCCCCCCCCCAGCTGGTGGTCTGACGGGGTCCCCTGCCCCCCCCGGGTCCCCTCCCTCTCAAAACCACGTGGACTACTTATGGTTTGTGTATTCATGCTGAACCGTCACGGTCACAACCATTTAGTTAGAGTTAGGAAATGGTCGCGGTTGACGTTAACTTCACTGACTAACGACTCACGAGACTCACGGACTGACGATACTAACGATTTACAGGACTGACAATAATACTATTCGACTATTTGAATCTCCCTTAAAAGTACATTTAGAACAGATAAAAAATGTGTGATTAATCTCGATTAAATATTTGAATTGATTGACGGTCCCGTTTTAAATCATCTCTTCATGCTTCACGTGTTTCTACTTTCATCCACACAACTATTTTTACACCATAACAGAAGAACTGTAAACACTTCAGCCTTCAGATGTGGTCGAGGACACATTACACAAACTCTCTGTTGGACTTCCTGATTGGCTCATAATCAGGGTCTCTTCTGTTACTGGAAGTGTTTCTGTGTTTGTCTCAGGGGAACCCACAAACTGCTGATAATCATCTATCCACAGCAGGAAGCAGCGTTGTGATGTGTGTGGACATGCAGTGAATTCTGGTTAACAACAGACCAGAACGAATACATGTTGATGCAAACAGAACTATGGAAGCCCAAACCTGACTTTATTAAAATGATAATGTAAACTTGAAAATGTAATTCCACCATAGTAATTTTCTACATAATATGAGTGTGATATTTGAGTAAAAAATTAAAATGAAATGCAATAATCCAATTAGCATTTTCAATTTCACATACTTGGCGTTCTATAACCATATCTTTCCAAATCTTGAACCAAATTGTGTTGTTGACTGCCAGAATCCAGATCTCAGACATTAGAGATGAGTAACTGTGATTGGAGCTCTAGAGCTACAATATCAGAGAAGCGTTTCAGAGACGGAGAGGAAATGATGCTAATATTTAGCCTTCTGCTAACAGCAGCTAACGTGAGCCGTTAGCTGCTGTTAGCAGAAGGCTAAACTATTAGCAACCCTTTCTCTCCGTCTCTGAAACGCTTCTCTGATGTTGTCCGACTCTCTTTGTGACTGACTTTACTGAAGGATGCCTCCACTTAACGCTCCGCCCACGAAACACGTCACCATGGTTACTAACAGAGTAAAGACCAAGCCCCCAGGAAGAGCGCCGGTCGACGATCCGGACCTTCGTAGTGGTCAAACGGCGGTACTGCAACTTCCGTGTCCGTCACGTGATGCCATTGGGCCTAAAAAGACTTTTTCCCGTAGACTTCCATTGGGAAAGAGACGTCTGTTACTCAGCGGATAATTTTGTTGAGGTGAATCAACTTCCCAGTACGAACACTCTAATAGTCCTTATTCAAAAAAATACGTTTTTAAAGTTGTAAAATGCACTAACAGCTGAATCCAGTTATTTCTCTTCCTCCGTTCATGTGAGTGAGACCCAGACTGTGACGTTGGGACCCCGTGACCGAGTCATGTGACCGAGTCATGTGACCAAGCGGACGCTACTAAGCATGTCCGAGTTGCCCATGGTCCGCCAAGATCCGGGTACTTTTCCAGACGGAAGTGGAGCCATTTAGGCTTCATGCTCCACTGAGCAACTCTCATAGGAATGAACGCTGGATCCTGTTCTATTAATACCTCCATGGTAAAGAGGGATATATAAAGGAGGATAAAGTCAGACGTTTTAATCTCATTAATCAGATGTGTGGGTGTGATCTGATAGAGATGTTGGCGGTTTGACAGCATAGCAGCAGGAAATAGAAACTTATCTTCTCATCTCGATTCCCGTCCTTGTTTTCAGGACAAGTTTTAACGTCTTCAGGTTGTGAAACAGCTTTTAGACCGCGGCAGTCAACGAACCTACTGTTCCAGAGTTTATCTGTTCTAATAATCACAACCTCTCTGTGACCTTAACGCTACATACTGAAGTCTTCATGAGCTACGCTCAAGATGTTTTACTGCGATCCGTCTGGTATCAGTGGGAGCTGAAGCATCAGTGAACGTCTACTTTTCAAGCATTCATTCTCTAGAAAAAATAAATGGAGATTTCACAACACACACTTTCCTCAGATGACTGATATATCACAATAATAACACACGTTTATACAAGTCCAAGTACAGATTAGATAGCAAACACTTTCATATTTCAACATCCATCAGCTACAGATCAACATGATGATTCACCTGGAGTCTTTGTGTCCAGTATTCTCTCTGTTAGCTCTGTGTTTGGTCTCCACCAGGTAGTGATCAGAGTACCTGAGCAGGTAGTGATCAGAGTACCTGAGCAGGTAGTATACAGAGTACCTGAGCAGGTAGTAAACAGAGTACCTGAGCAGTGTGTGTGTGTGTGTGTGTGTGTGTGTGTGTGTGTGTGTGTGTGTGTGTGTGTGTGTGTGCGTGTGTGTGTTTGTGTGTGTGTGTGATGCTTTTATTCTGAAGGTTTCTATAATGTGTGTGTGTGTGTGTGCTGTTCACTTCCTCCTCTACACTCAACTCAACATTTGGGAACAATTAGCGCATTATGATCAGGATTAGGCTCCATAAGAGTCCATAATGCCGGTCCTCGTGCTAACTCCTGATCTGTCATATGCAGGTCAGGACGTTTAGTTCAGAGGTTTAGTGATGTCAGGTCGCAATCGACACACTCGCAGCAGCTTTTCACAGCACAACGCTTTGATACCGGAGAGACTTAAATCACTTCAGAGACTCTATTACGTATGTCAGAGGGGAACTTTGTTCTGTTTCTACTGCTGGATAATGATCTGTTCTCTAACCGGGTTAAAGTCTATTTCTTCCCCCACAGAGAGAAACAAGTTCACACACATGAAACTACATTTACCGGCTTTATATAAAGTATCATCCAGTACATTGAATATTTACCAAACCTCACATCAACATGGATTATTCCTCTCATTACATGTTTTCAGAAACACATTTAAAACGTTTTTTCTGATATTTTTCCAACTTTTTCCCCGACATTTTTCCGACTTAATTTCTGACATTTTTCATACTTTTTTTCGAACATTTTTCCGACTTCTTTTTCAGCTTTTTTCCCGCCATTTTTGGGACTTTTTCGGATATTTTTCAGACTTTTTGACATTTTTTCGGACATTTACCAGCTTTATATTAACAGTTGATCTCTGCTTCATTTCAAATTAAATTATCATCCAGTACATTAAATATTTACCAATCCTCACACTGTAGCAGGTACAAACTGCACGTCCACAGCCTCCGTCTTTCCACGCATCCCGCTCCTCATTTACATAAGGTCGAGGTCTTGGCTACTTTATTTAAATCAGGGGCGTCCGGCGCGACTCGCCGCCTCTGGAAACTCTCTAGAAACTGTTAAACTAACCGTTGTTAACATAAAATAAAGACAGATTCATCCACATGGATTATTTCTCTCATTAAATCATCTCAGTGAATTATTTTCATGATATAAGAGAAGAAAGTTTCCCAACGAGCCGCCATGTTGGTTCACGGTTTCAAAGCTGGTAGCAGCAGTCCACGAGGGAAAGAGTTCGTCCAATCAGGTGTCTAGTAGCAGCTCATCAAGCGTCCAACACTGGGAAGAGAGACGATCCCTCGCCATAAAAAACACCCCTGTGGACACAAACCACAAGTACTTACTTATTGTAAGTATTATAATGATTAATCGCAAACTAATCCCACATGTTTTATCAGTTCTAAATGAACCTTAGAGATTAGTCCAGTATTTAATCCTCTTATCAACATGGGAGTGGACTGATATGCTGCTTTATGTAAATGTATGTATATATTTATTATTGTAAATCAATGAACAACACAGATCAATGACAGATATTGATCCAGAAACCCTCACAGGTACTGCATTTAGCATAAAACAATATGCTCAGATCATAACATGTCAAACTGCAGCCCAACAGGCAACAACAGCTGTCAGTGTGTCAGTGTGCTGACTTGACTATGACTTGCCCCAAACTGCATGTGATTATCATAAAGTGGGCATGTCTGTAAAGGGGAGACTCATGGGTACCCATAGAACCCATTTACATTCACACATCTGGAGGTCAGAGGTCAAGGGGCCCCTTTGAACATGGACATGACTGTTTTTCCTCTCCAACATTTAGAATGTAACTACTTAACTAGCTGGGGTCTATTTTGACCTCACTAGTTAACTAGTGATGTGATAACTAGTTAACCAGTGAGGTGATAACTAGTTAACTAGTGATGTGATAACTAGTTAACCAGTGAGGTGATAACTGTTAACTAGTGATGTGATAACTAGTTAACTAGTGATGTGATCATTGTTAACTAGTGATGTGATAATTGTTAACTAGTGATGTGATCATTATTAACTAGTGATGTGATAATTGTTAACTAGTGATGTGATCATTGTTAACTAGTGATGTGATAATTGTTAACTAGTGATGTGATAACTAGTTTACTAGTGATGTGATAATTGTTAACTAGTGATGTGATAACCAGTTAACTAGTGATGTGATAACCAGTTAACTAGTGATGTGATAATTGTTAACTAGTGATGTGATAATTGTTAACTAGTGATGTGCAAACTAGTTAACTAGTGATGTAATAATTGTTAACTAGTGATGTGATAACTAGTTAACTAGTGATGTGATAATTGTTAACTAGTGATGTGATAACCAGTTAACTAGTGATGTGATAACCAGTTAACTAGTGACGTGATAACCAGTTAACTAGTGATGTGATAACTAGTGATGTGATAACTAGTTTACTAGTGATGTGATAACCAGTTAACTAGTGATGTGATAACTAGTTAACTAGTGACGTGATAACCAGTTAACTAGTGATGTGATAACTAGTGATGTGATAACTAGTGATGTGATAACTAGTTTACTAGTGATGTGATAACTAGTTTACTAGTGATGTGATAACTAGTGATGTGATAACTAGTTTACTAGTGACGTGATAACCAGTTAACTAGTGATGTGATAACTAGTGATGTGATAACTAGTTTACTAGTGATGTGATAACTAGTGATGTGATAACTAGTTTACTAGTGATGTGATAACTAGTGATGTGATAACTAGTTAACTAGTGACGTGATAACTAGTGATGTGATAACTAGTTTACTAGTGATGTGATAACTAGTGATGTGATAACTAGTGATGTGATAACTAGTTTACTAGTGATGTAATAACTAGTGATGTGATAACTAGTTTACTAATGATGTGATAACTAGTGATGTGATAACTAGTTTACAAGTGATGTGATAACTAGTGATGTGATAACTAGTTTACTAGTGATGTGATAACTAGTGATGTGATAACTAGTTAACTAGTGACGTGATAACTAGTGATGTGATAACTAGTGATGTGATAACTAGTTTACTAGTGATGTGATAACTAGTGATGTGATAACTAGTTTACTAGTGATGTGATAACTAGTGATGTGATAACTAGTTTACTAGTGATGTGATAACTAGTTTACTAGTGATGTGATAACTAGTGATGTGATAACTAGTTTACTAGTGATGTGATAACTAGTGATGTGATAACTAGTTTACTAGTGACGTGATAACTAGTGACGTGATAACTAGTGATGTGATAACTAGTTTACTAGTGATGTGATAACTAGATAACTAGTGACGTGATAACTAGTGACGTGATAACTAGTGATGTGATAACTACTTAACTAGTGATGTGAAAAGACACTTTAGTGAGCATTTAGTCTTCCACGGGTTCAGCTGGAGGAGGAAACTGGTGTCTGATTTGGACTAAATGTTTCCCAGTTTGACAGAATGAAGTGACTCTCAGACAGGAAGTGAGGATTTTCACAGTAAGGGTCACATGACTGTGTTGTTTGTGATGAAGTGATAGTGTGACAGTGACACTGTATATCTGCTGTCTGAACAACAACAGGTGTCTGGTCCTGGTAATCCTCCCCTCGGCGCTCTGCAGCGGGACAAAGCCTGGATGTGTTCGGGCCGGCGCTCCGCCCACACAGCGAGGGGGGGGGCACTCTTCCACCAGAACAACATGTTCTGCAAATCTGTGTCACATTCTCTGCTGCCGGCCGCGTAAATAATGGAGTGCTGCCAGCGGAGAGGACACCTCGGAGCAGAGCGAGCACAGAAAACACTCAGTAAACACAGAGACGCTTTAAAGGCCTCATTCTATCACTGTCGTCATTCATCAGGGGATATCTGATGCTCCTGTAAAGATTTACAGCTTATTATTAATGTCTTACTGACAGCAGCACAAAGATGGTAGTTCATTATATTATATAGATTATTTACCTCCATTCATAACTCTTATGGGCTTCTGCAGAAACACACATTAAAGGTATACTGTGTAACAAACTATATATAAACTCTGAACCACTAGCAGTAAAGCAAAGACTGGAGGCTAACGCTAGCAGTGGGCTAACATTAGCTGGAGGCTAACCAAAGGAAAGACTGGAGGCTAACGCTAGCAGTGGGCTAACATTAGCTGGAGGCTAACCAAAGGAAAGACTGGAGGCTAACGCTAGCAGTGGGCTAACATTAGCTGGAGGCTAACCAAAGGAAAGACTGGAGGCTAACGCTAGCAGTGGGCTAACATTAGCTGGAGGCTAACGCTAGCAGAGGGCTACCATTAGCTGGAGGCTAACGCTAGCAGTGGGCTAACATTAGCTGGAGGCTAACGCTAGCAGTGGGCTAACATTAGCTGGAGGCTAACGCTAGCAGTGGGCTAACATTAGCTGGAGGCTAACCAAAGGAAAGACTGGAGGCTAACGCTAGCAGTGGGCTAACATTAGCTGGAGGCTAACCAAAGGAAAGACTGGAGGCTAACGCTAGCAGTGGGCTAACATTAGCTGGAGGCTAACCAAAGGAAAGACTGGAGGCTAACGCTAGCAGTGGGCTAACATTAGCTGGAGGCTAACGCTAGCAGAGGGCTACCATTAGCTGGAGGCTAACGCTAGCAGTGGGCTAACATTAGCTGGAGGCTAACGCTAGCAGTGGGCTAACATTAGCTGGAGGCTAACCAAAGGAAAGACTGGAGGCTAACGCTAGCAGTGGGCTAACATTAGCTGGAGGCTAACCAAAGGAAAGACTGGAGGCTAACGCTAGCAGTGGGCTAACATATTGTCCGACTCTCTTTGTGACTGACGTTACTGAAGGATAGTTAACTATAGACATCCAGAGATTTATACGCCCTCAGTTTATCTTTACAGCGCTGCCGTTGGCCTCCAGCCCGCTGGTCACCGGCCCGTTGGCCACCAGCCCGTTGGTCACCGGCCCGCTGGTCGGACGCAAGGCTACTTAGCTAGCTTAGCTCTCTAATTCCACCATGCTACAGGAAATGAGTCCAACAGAGGACAGCACCGGGTCGCGGTCCCTCTGCCTCACTCCTCGCCGCCAGGAGACGACTTCCCCTGCAGTCGTCTCCAGCGACGTAGGGGTCTAATCTGGTCCCGCTGGTTAACGTTAACTTTCTCAACATATTGAGAGAAATTAGTGCGCTATCTTTTATGTCTTCATTTTTGCATGTGTGATTTTCTTTTTATTGTAGCAGCATTGTCGGAGGAAGAATGTCATCGCCAACCTGTAATCTTTGTGCATGTGACGAATAAAGAAATAAAGCCACATGATGAACTGTAAAACTATTAAAAGGACCTGTCAGCAGCTCTGTGATTCGTGTTCAGTGGATTCAACAAAGGTTCAGAGATGCATTTTGTCCTCACAGCGGCTAACATGCTGTCCTGATGTACACTGCAGGTTTATTGTGTTTGTTTCTGGGACAAAGTTCTGCTCCATAAACTGACTTTATGACCCACAGAGCCCACACAGTCATAAAAGAGAGGGTTTATTAAAAAGATGCATCATTTCAACAGACTGAACTCTGCTGCTTTTCATTTTCTGGCCCATTAAAAAACGTCTTTTATGACTCAGTTAAATGTCAGTGAGTCACACTGTAAATGTGCCAGTCCAGAACAAAAGACTTAAGGATTTATTAAAAAAGTTGATGAAGTCTTTAGAGCTGCAACGATTCATCGATCTGTTGTCAACTATTAAATTAATCACCAACTATTGTGATAACCAATTAAAAAAAAAGTCTAAATTCTCTGATTGCAGCTTTTTAAACAAGATTATTTCTGTTTTCTTTCCTCCTCTATGACAGAGGATGATGTTATGTGACCGACGTAATCATGAACCAGGTAGTATAAAGAGCGGCAAACGGCGTGTAGGATGGGATGGGGGTGGATGGCTGGGTCTAAAATCACCAGACTGTCACCAGGAGACCGATATTGGTGCCCCGTGTGAAGCCAGAAATCAACGTTGATTTATTACCAAACCTCTGAAAGATCGATTGCGTTAAAGAGATTAGTGGCGGTAAAACAAATTTGCGTTAACGCGTTATTATCGCGTTAATTTTGACAGCCTTAGTATATATTAATATGTAATTTTCCATTTAGGTTGAGAGCTCAAAGTTCTTTAAATGTGAATTCATGAGTTGTTTATCGTTATTTAATGTATTTCAGCCAAGTCTCACAGCAGTTCGTGAGATAGTCAAGAAATTGAATGTATTGATTCGTGTACAAATACACAAATGTAAAAATTTTTTCATGATTGTCAGTAGGAAAATAAATTTGTATATAATCCACGTAATCATGAACCCGGAAGTATAGAAATCGGCGAACGGCGTGTAGGGAGGAGGTCGGGGTGGATGGGTGGTCCTGAAGATACCACTTTCACCAGGAGACCACGTTGGTGCCCCGTGTGAGGCCAGAAGTCTACGTTGATTTATTTGTAACTTCTATACTTCAGTTACTTCTGGAGTTATTTTAACCCAAACCAACATCTTTAACTAAACCTAACTAAGGAGTTTTATTTTTTAAAAGACTGGTGATGAAAATTGACACATGCGTCACGTCATGCTGGACATTCGTAGGCAAACGCATAAAAAATACGTTGTTGAAAGTCGTGCTGAGCGTCACGAGAAAAAGTGAAATTTGTGTCTATAAACACGAATCAGATAAATTAAAGTTTGTGACTACTTCACAAACTGCCGTGAGGCTATGTTGAAAGTAGGAGTGTAGGAAAATATTGAGTATCGCTGTATCATGTTTCGTGATACTGTATCGATTATCAAAAACACTATATTTTATATAATGTTTAATAGTTTGTATGCAAAGATGAACTCAGTCTATATTTTATATAATTTGCACAGATATGAGTCCTCTCAAAGTGTTGTGATGTTGGATGTTACATTGATAAATGCAAAAGCAGATCCACTGTTGTGATTGCATAAAAAAGTCAACTTTTCTACTCAGATTCATTCAGATGCCGGTGTGTTCTTTATACTATGATAGTTTTCCTGAAATTAGATTAAAAAGAATATTATCTCCTTGCTTACAGTATCCCAGTATATTGAAACGTAACCTCTGCATCATGATACGCATCGTATCACCAGATTGTTGCCAGCACACAGTCCTAGTTGTAAAATCTGAGAACTGGACTGACGCGGTCTCTCCTGGTCTCAGTGAGGACCAGGACCTCCCATTCAGTTAAATGTGATCCGTGCTGATTGGTCGGATCAGGAGGACACGGCGTCCCTGTTCCACTCACACACTAATCCAGTCCTTCCTGGCAGCTCAAACACTTTGGTCACGTTCACGCTGTTCTGAGTAATTGACGAGAGAAAAGCAGCGTGTTCCCGCTGATTTGATTATCAGTTTAGGACTCTGTGTGTGTGAGTGGTTATTACCGTAGTGGTTATAATACGACTCAAAGGGAAGTCCTCTCTCATATAAAGTGTTGGTCATTGTCAGGCTGTTCTTCTTTCACCTCCATGAGACACACATCTGGCCCACTGGGACAAATCCTGGTGGGCCGCCACATCGGAGGGCCGTCAAAACAACCATAAAGTTTTACCGGCAGTGTCTGACTCTTTATACCAGGGGTCAGAGGTCAGGGGTCAGCAACCTGCGTCTCTTCAGCTCCTCTCCAGGGCTCCCTGTGGAGGTTTAAAAATGGAAATGAATAACTGTTCTTTGTTTACATTTTCATTTTTATTGATCATTGTTGTAGGTCTATGGTACGACGGTACGACGGAGTATTAGGGCCACTTTGAGGAAAAAAAATACATCTGAGATTCAGAGAATGAAGTCATAATATTATAAAGTAGTAATTTTACGTGTTATTTCCTTTTTTTCTTGTAATATTACGACTTTTTTTCTTGTAAAGTTATTACATTTCGTAAAGCCAGTGTTGGTGACGTGGAACATAGCTGAGTTAGCTAGCGAGCTAGTGTTGGTGACGTACAGTAGATGTAGTTCACATTTGCTCTACTTTGTACTGAAAAAAAAGTGGCTCCTCCATCTCTGAGCTCCATCCTACCACTACTTTATGCTTCACGTTTACCATTAGCTCATGCGTTAGCCTCGGCCGCCATGACGGCGGTGGTCATCCTTCCTTCTTCAGTCAGTTGGTTCTCTATTGGCTGCAGTTCTTTCTCACGTGACTGCGTCATCGGCTGTCCTCTGGGTTCCCCACACACAACAAGATATCCCATCGTTAATATGGAACATGTTTAATATTTATCATTTGAGAGGCCGATCGGAGGATGTAAAAACCACTCTGAACATAGCTCACACCACAGGAACATCTGGAGAGATCATCTTTAGATCCATCAAACAATCAGAGCTCTGCTGATGATTATCTGGAGGGGCCCAGAATGGGCCAGATTCTGGCGTAGTGTGTGCCGGGTATTATCTCAGCATGATGTTGTGCTGATGTATACGAAGGATCCCGCTGCGAGCTCATTAACGGTATGAGACCGGCAGACGGAGGCCTGTTGTCTGGACAGAACATCCCGACCTGCAGCAGCGACAGCAGATGTTTGAGGAGCAGGTTTTTAAAGCTGCCGGCGGTGCAGACCATAATGAGCTGTACGGTGTGTTATTATTACCCAGAAGCACAGAGCTGTGATTGTCTCGTTTGATGAGAAACCTCAGCGTTGATGAGCTGCGGAGTAGCAGAGTAATAAAGTTATATCAGCTCTCAGCACCGACGTTTGGGTCAACCTGCTTTCTGGAAAGGTTCAGTTCAATCCTGCTAAAGCTGTCTACTATCTCGGTACGCTCCACCTAAGCTTGATGCAATGAGCTCTACTACTGCCAACCTGCTTATCGGCTCACCTACTACCCCGCCCCCATCAGGAACATGACGTTTGGAATAGTAACCATGAGAAGTAGTATTTACACCTCGTCCAAAACAACAACAACAACCCCCGCTCTTTATGTAACGGCCATGTTGTCCTTCCTCGGCCTTTAATCCAGCTCTCTCTCTGTTTGGGAACTCTTTTCACAGCAGATTATCCAAAACTGGTTCCTGAGAGGGAACACAAGGCTTCCTCTCAACGTCTGCCAGTCTGAAGTAAACACACAACATATTAAACAAGAAAAACTTGAACACGTTTAAACCAGAAGAAGTAACAGGTGAGATGCACAGTAGATCGGTTGTCATGTGACCTAAGTATGAAATCATCTCCATCTTTCTTTAAACTGATGCTGCAGATGAATCCAGGTTCCAGGTGGAGATAAATAATCATCCAACACTGTGGTGACACCTCACCTGTAAACCTGTAACACTATAATTTATGTTTAGAGGATTCCACTTAAACTAGGTTGAAAAACTCAACCTTTTCAAACAAAGTTAGTCCACTAAAAGACGTTAGATGTGTTTTCTGTTCTTCAGCTGCTCCAACAACAAAGGACCGACCGTGGGCCGTCAAAGGACCGACCGTGGGCCGCCAAGGGACCGACAGAGGGCCGCCAAGGGACTGACCGTTGGCCGCCAAAGGACCGACTGTGGGCCGACAAAGGGCCGAACGTGGGCCGACAAAGGGCCGAACGTGGGCCGCCAAAGGACCAACCCTAGGCCGCCAAAGGACCGACCATGTGCTGCGAAAGGACCGACCATGTGCTGCGAAAGGACTGACCCTGGGCCGCCAAAGGACCGACCCTGGGCCGCCAAAGGACCGACCCTGGGCCGCCAAAGGACCGACCCTGGGCCACCAAAGGACCGACCGTGGGCCGACAAAGGACCGACGGTGGGCCGCCAAAGGACCGACCCTGGGCATCAGGGGGTATCAGGTATAGTTTTAAGTTTACCTATCTGTCAATCTCATTCATTTTGTATTTTATTTCACTTTGTCTGAAGGTGAACAACAACAACAGGAAGTGTATCTTTAATAGTGTGCTCCTACGGGCCAACGCAATGAGATAATTAGTCTTTTATCCAAACGCATCACTGCTACTTACAGGTCCAGTAAGACCCAGAGTCCTGCTCAAGGTGAACGTCAGGTCACAGGAAACAGTTTCTAACTGAACGCCTGCGAGCAGATTAAATCCTCCGCTGGACTTCGACCTTTCAATCCACGACACACACAAACAGACGGAGGGAAACCTCGAGGTGTTTGAGCAGCAGAGTAAATAAGCGTTTCGCTCCAAGAACAGGATTTTGGTTTTGGGACAGGTATTAGTGTCTCAGTCATGGACACTAATGGCCTCGGGATCAGAGGCTTTGAGGCTCAGCCGGTGCCAGCCGGCCCATTGACAGATTAACCGTTAAATAATCTGACAGCGGATTCCTCCGTTTACTGAGCGATGTGACCCCTCGGCGCTGTCTGACAGGATGGTCCGTTATTGTTGATGATGTGTCCAGGTCTGATCCCCCAGAGGACACCACAACAGAGAGATCCTTTCACATGACGCCTAACGAGCGCTCACTTAACCCTCATTAACTCATTAACTGTTAACGAGATGATCCGGCAGCAACACCTCAGCGGGAGGGAAGTCTCCTCCTGAGGATTAATGGAGCACGTCAGGGTAGCCTCTTTTACCCGACGGGCCCGGTACCGAGTTTAAAAACTTCATTAAATGCTGTGATGGTGTTTATCTCTGAATACTGTCTAAAAGTCGAGGCCTTAACGCGACTAAAACACTCAGAGTGGATTCAGTCCAAACAATGTTTGTTCGGCAACAATTTCAATATTTTAGTTAGGAAATCAACGCACGATAAATTGTATTTTTACTTTATAATATTTTTATATTGAATGTAAATACTTCACTTAGGATTCTTATTATACTTTTATTATACCTTATTATACTTTGTTATCTTATTTACATTGTTATTGATCTTATTTGTTATTATATACTTGATCATATTTCATTATTCAAATAGAACTACTCCATTTGGAGTCTAAATTACACAATTTAGTTGTTTTTAATTGATGTAATACTGTGCACAATGGTAGAATGTGATGATGCACAATGGTAGAATGTGATGATGCACAATGGTAGAATGTGATGAGGCACAATGGTAGAATGTGATGATGCACAATGGTAGAATGTGATGATGCAAAATGGTAGAATGTGCTGATGCACATGGTAGAATGTGATGATGCACAATGGTAGAATGTGATGATGCACAATGGTAGAATGTGATGAGGCACAATGGTAGAATGTGATGATGCACAATGGTAGAATGTGATGATGCACATGGTAAAGGTCATGGCCAAAGGCTCCATAGTGGTCACGTAGCCTCCTGTAGTGGATATCAGGAGTATTTTAGAGCCAGATTCCTTTCAAGAGGTAGAAAACACATTTGGCACACTTTGGGTATCCAAGTGTCCAAATGGAGAGTCCTCCTGGTCCTATCCTGACTAAAACCTTTGTAGAATCTATGTGCTTTGTGTTATTTATATCTGCTTTGGCTCAGTTGTAGTCGAGGAGTTGCTGAATGAATTCAGTGGCGTCTCTGTGCGTGGCATCACTGCTATAATGGTGTTATCCACTGTCTCATCTATATACTTGTACTATGTGCAATGACAATAAAGTTGACTCTAATCTAATCTATATAAAAGTACGAAGTCTAACTCTGAGTATCATTTTGAACCTCCAGATCTGATCCAGAATCAGTTGAACGTAACGCTCACACAGACGATATGATGTTGTTTACTGCTGCAGCAGTTAATTGTTAAATGAGGCGGTGGCGGCGTGCTATTGTTCCTGTTCCTGTTTACATGCGGCGTTCTGACAGCTTCTGAATCGGGTTGGTGTCCACCACGCTGGAGGAGGTCCTCGTGTCACGCCATCCTTTAATGAGAGTCTATAAACACAGACTGATCCTAGACCAGCATCTCCACCACCTCCACAAAGAGAGCGTTCTTCATCCCGTCATGCTGACTGCTGTGACCCCCCCCCCTTCACATGTTCACCCGAATTATGTCTGAATCCTGAAAACAGCTGAAACCAGGTCAGAGTGTTCACATCCAGACCAGAGTCCAGCTGAGATCCACTGACCTCCATCTTCCTCTTCTTCATCTACAGAGCTCTTATTCAACGTCGCTATGGTTACGTAACAAAACCACTTAGTTATGTTTGGGAAGAACATGAAGGCTTAAAATAAGAACGTAAACCACCGTTTGCGTTGGTTCACTGAACCCTCTAGAAAGCATCTATGTTTTTTTTATAATAATAATGAATATTATTGACCTTGTTGTGTCTTCATATTGACAGAATAAGTCTATTTCATAAACTGATATTGAAACTGAGATTCTGAAGCCCACATTATAGCGTTTGTTTACGTAACCTGCCGGTAGCTTCTGCTAGTTAGCTAGCTAACGGCGCAACATTAGCACACCAAAACTCCCGTCACAAAGTAAAACCTATCACCAAATAAAACACACGACACACAAGACACATGAACGGCTGCTCGCGAATGGCTCAAAATGGCCACCACGCCACCGTCAGGTCATTAAGTGAAAACTCGCCATTTTGATAACTTTTCATCCTTAATGTCTTAAGATGGTCCTGACCAAATTTCAAGTCGATCTGATTAAATCTGTAGGAGGAGTTCGTTAAAGTACACGCCCTATAAATCGCAAAAAAATGGTCGAAATTCGAAAATGGCTGACTTCCTGTTGATTTTTGGGCATACCTCCAAGAGGCTTTGTTGTGCATCTCCACATGTTACATCAGTCTGCCAAATTTCATACATGTAGGTGAAACTGGAGTGCGGGGCTCAATTTTTCCAATTTTCTAGGGGGCGCTAGCGAGCCATTTAGCAACAACCAAGCCCGAGACCCTTAAAATATAAAATTTTTAACCGCGTCTGATAAGTGTGCCAAGTTTAACAACTTTTTGAGAATGTTAAGGTTGTCAAAAAGGCGATTCATTTGAGAGAAAAAGAATAATTCCTACAGTTTCAATAGTGCCTTCGCTGGCCCGACGTTGTCGGTGCTCGGGCCCCAATTATTGGCCTAATGTTACCCTTGTTCTCCTTCAGCTAGCTAACTAAATAACTATCTATACAGTAACTTGGTTATACTCCCAAGCCGACACACACACGGACCAACTTGGTGGGCCGCGGTCTGGACCGGGAGCCCCAGTCGACTCACCTTGGTGTCCGTCGAACAGCAACACAGCCCAGACTCGTCTTCTCTTCGGTTTGTGCATCAAGTTCAACAACAACTATCTAACATTTTGTAAAAGCTGAGCTGTCATTAGCCGACAGTGGAGGGTATTTTTGTTTTGCCCTCCAGGTGGGTGTGCCCATAGGGCCGCGACGTCACGTGAAAACTATGAATTAAAGGGGATGCATCAACAAGTCTTTAAGCAAATCACAGCCAAGTCTGCAGGGAATAATGAAAAGATGCGTTAAATTCTGCAGCTCCATCATGTATAAATCATTTTTATTTTCAAGATAAAGAGTAAAAACACATGACCAAGTCATGCCTGACAGTTATAACACAACCATGCCTTATTAATGTACTTAAATAAATGTAGACAGCTCTGGTAACAGAATAAAATATGTGTTTAAATGCAGGATCAGCTGTAATTAATCTGGAGAATGAAGCTACTAGAACGACGCCAGAGAAGATGTCGGGCTGTGATGGTGATAGAATGAGTACGGCTAAAACTAATGCAGTCAAACACGGCAGCCCAAACCTCAGTGATTAAAACAATTAGGTGTACAAAACATAAGAATGTGCACGGTGTTTAGCGTCCAATAAGAACGCCTTTCTTGATTTCCGTGTGTGATTTGTTCACCGTGTATCCTGTACTGACTGCGAGGTAAACACATTCGCGTATAAATGCTACGGTGAGAGTTAGTGACGTAGAATAAAAAGAGAGAAAGACCGCTGATGGTGGGCGGGTCCAACAAACACAGGACTTTTAACCAGGAGACACTCAAGAACGTTGTTGACCCGTGTTTGTCACATGTTTTTTATTGATGATTGGGATGTGTTTTCCGTAGTTGTTTCCGTACGTGTTTTACTTAATGTACAAATGACACGCAAAAACACTAAAATGTGTACTCATGACACGCGGAGTGTCCGTGTAATGTCGTGGTATTTATACGCCTTCCTGTGAGACCGGTTTGCAGTATTATAACAATTTATTGTCATGTTCTGGCTGTGCCAGTCTTTGTTATTAGTTATGTTTATGTGATTTTGGTTTGTGTTTTGGTTTCTTTTATATTCTCATTCCTGTTTCCTGTTTTATTTTGTAATTCACTCCTCCTGTGTCTTGTCTGGTTTTACTTCCCACCTTTGTTTGTTTTCCCGCCTTTTGTTGATTGTCTGCCCTGCCCTGATTTGTTTCACCTGTGTGTAATCATGTCTTGTATTTAAGCCTGTGTGTTCCCCTCTGTCCTTGTCGGTTCGTTTGTCTCTCCAGCCCCGTCTACCTTGTCCTCCGTGTTACTTGTTACCTCCTGCCCTGATCCTGGTGTTCCTCGTGTTTCCCTGGTTTGTGATTTTTGGTTTTGTCCTCTGTTTGGTTTTTGTTGTTTGTTTCTATTTGTTCTTTTGTACTTTGTTCCCCTCCCTGCATTTTTGTTTTTTCTTGATGCCTGGTGTTTTTTCTGTTGTTCGGATTATTTCAGCTTGATTTATTAAAGCTCGCTTTTATTTAAAAACTACCTGTTCTGTCTGTAACTCTGCGTTTGGGTTCAATGTTAAATGTAAACTCCCCACACGACATTTATGATGCACAATATTTTGGTCTTTACGAAAATTTGCTTCAACGACCGGCGCTCTTCCTGCGGGGGGGTTGATTGTGTCACATGTTTCCTCGCGTGGCACTAAAGACGCACAAACACCCTCAAAAACATGAACATTCAAACTCACTGTTGAGTCATCACTTTGACCTCCGACTCTCAGCTGAATCACATGTGATCATAAAGACTTTACCAGGTTCAGAAAGCTTCACCCAACAACACACCGTTTATTTAGTTTAGGTTATTATGAAATCTACAAACACTTGTTCATACAAGTGATCTGCTGTCATCTTATTTTAGAGATCCGGTCTAATTCGGAATTCTTTTAAATCGACAGGATGAGATCTGAGTGTTCAACTCTTTTTATCACCTAAAGTCATGAATAAATTCAAGACAAAACATTCTGTATAAAAATACAAAACACTATTTTCCACATACTGACAGTCAAACCCGTCTCCTGGAGGTTTTCATTTTTCAACAGTCTCAGTCTGTCTCTGTGCACGTCATGTGGTCGAAGCACGAGAGTATTTATATATAGTGTTTTTACCTCGGAGGGAAAATCACAAACACCGCATTCATCCTCCTGAAGCACACACACAACATGAAGGGGGTTCATAAAACCAGGACATATTTAACGTACTTGCTACTGGATATTCAGCCCGTTCTCATTCCCAGCAGGGCGCCAAAAACCGACGCTTTGTCAGCGTTCCGATACCGCCGCACACGGTACCCTTTAGCGCCGGTAAGAGACGCACCGGGCGTTACATTAACTATAATGTAAACACATCTACAGCGACAGTAAACTCACTCAGGGAAAGTGTTGTGGTGACGTAGTTTAAAGAGTGAAAGAGACACACCGGGTGGGTTGGAGGGAAGGTGGTTGGGTCCAACAAACACAAAGCTTTCACATCCAGGAGACCGCTGGTACTGTCCCCTGTGTTAAGTTTCACTTTCACTTTACAATCAGCTGTTCATTTTTTTCTGACATTTTTCTGCCTTTTTTAAAAAAAATTTCAGACATATTTCGGCTTTTTTCAACCTTTTTTCGGAAATATTTCAAACATTTTTCAGACTTTTATTCAGACATATATCGGCCTTTTTTCGGATATTTCAGACTTTTGTTTGAACATATTTCTTTTTTCCTTTTTGGCCTTTTTTCAGGGCATATTTCGGATATACTTTGGCATTTTTTCTGCCTTTTTTCTGACATATTTCAGCTTTTTTTTTTAAAGATTTTCAGACATTTTTCCGCCTTGGTTCTGACTTATTTTCGGAAACATTTCGGCTTTTTTTAGACGTTAGCATGCAGCTTTAGCTCTGCTCTGTCTAGCTCTGCTATCCTGTCAATGTGTGAAACCCAAAGCGTTTCCATCCTTTACTGGATGTGTAGTGTTTACCACGAGACACTCTGATAGGAATGAATGGGGGCCCGCCTCCAACGCTGGATCCAATTCTCTTTATACATCCATGCTGCCGAGTGATAAAGAACCCGGATCACCCGGCGATCTTCCTTATCCACTGGGTCCATAGATCAGGCGCAGTAGCGTTTCCTTTAACTCCGCCTCCCAGCCCGTGGTCCAGCCTCGGTCTGGGTCTCATTTACATGAACGGAGGAAGGAAAATAATAATATTCCCGATGGAAGTCAACAGGATAAAGTCTTTTTGGGCCCAATGGCATCACGTGACGGACACGGAAGTTGTAGTACGACTGACCGGCGCTCTTCCTGGAGGCTTGGTCCGAGGTTCCCCCCCATCAAACCCACTGGTTTCCATGGTGAGCAGCTGGTGTGGACCGGCCTGGCAGAGACCTGATGAAATCTGTGACACACTGACCTCAATCTGCTGCTCAATTGTTCCCTGAGTCCGGCTAAGTAGATCCACCGGAGAGGCCCAGCTCTCACCGCTTTGTCTCCACGCTCTATAGGTGGTCACATGATCACCCCCAACACCCAATAGGTAGTTTCCTGTCTGTCCATGTCCATGTTTATGTCCATGTCCTCACTGTGGAGTCTTTAATAAAGACACAAAGAGGCAAACATCTATTTATATACGACCACTTCCTTAGGTCTGACGGAGACTACATCATCTCCTCTCACATAGTGTCTCAGCTCGTTAAACCTCAACTAATCTTACAGCGTGGACACACATCCAACGTCAGCAGCGCGTGGCGGCTGCGTTACCTGTTGTGTTTTATTTCGCCGTCCGTGTTAACAGGTTAGAGCAGCGACACTGCCCGCATGAGACGCGCGCCTCACGCCGGTCTCAGCTGCGTCTCTTTTATAGAATATAGGTCTCGCCTATTTTTGACGTGAGCCGCTCGTGTCTCAGCTGCGTCTCACATCAGCAACAGACAGGGAAGGTGATCTATTGACTGTATATTGACATCATATCAGCAAGACTTTAATACAGTTTTGAGGTCTATCTGTAGAATATGTTACGGAGATGAAAAAAAGTTAAGACTTATTTTTAAATCAACACATCCTGCTTTCATTTAAAAATAAAAGCCCTCAAGCGTTTTTTTCTATGAACAGAATCCCTTCATTTGTTAACATGAGGCTTTTATTCTGAAATATGTGCCGGACAGTGTTGTAGAACATGCAGTGACTTGGAGAGCTCCATGAATGAATATAGTACGGAGCTTTAATTGGGGATTATTTCTATTATTTACAAATTGGCACACGTTTCTTAACCTTTCTCTGTCTAAAATAAATATAAATCACATTTATCATGAAGTTAAATGGCCATTAAAAGGCAAACTCTCGGACTGAGACAAGGCGAGGAGCGCCGCCGCGCTCGCTGTGAGTGTGTTTGAGACGGAGAGAGGAAGAGGAGGTGGACTATTGCATGCAGTGTTTCAGTAAGATATCAATAATAATAATTTACATTAACGTTATGAATGAAGCTTCAAACTGTTCGGTAGGCTACGAGCCACACAACAGTATTTTCAATTTGACAAACGTGGAATTTGGACCTACCAGCCTGTTATTTAATTTTTTAGATTGCTTCTTCGTCACATGTATTTTCAAGTTATGTCAAATGGAGGCTATTATATGGCTATTAAAAACATACGTCTGGTAGTTGTTCTATATGGCCAGATTTCTGGAATATCAACGGCCATATTGGCAGTCAAAAAAAAGTCTAGCATAAACCCTGAACATTGACTCCCGTTTGCACTTCGTTCTGGTTTTAGAGTGAATGATTGAACTTTATTAAATGCATCATCAGCGGCAGGATGCTGTTAAACTCTTTCATCAGAAGAAAACAGATGAAACTATCCGAGGAGACTCGAGGAGATCAGATGAAGGTTTTTTATAACTCGAGGCGCCAGTTTAAGTGTGTCTCCGGTGTTTCCGGCGGGAAACAGAAACTGAGTGTTCGTCTCTGTGATGAACAAAATCCACGAAGTCAACAGATCCAGAAACATTTTATTCTGAAGGACACTGGGTGCTCTGTGGTAGCTTATTGATAAATCAGATTTATGCTCAGCAAGAGTAGTAAAGTAAATGTATACAGAGTGTGAATGTAAACATTAGATACAACTTTATTGACTATTCTGATTGGCTGCAGGGTGTCTATTAATCCTGATAATGTAAACTACTCTGTGTTATTTATTAGTATGATTTTGTGTGCCCCCTTTGTAAAACGTCCTTGGGTTTCTGAAAGGCAATTTATTATTATTATTATTATTACTAAGTAGTCCCAATGAAACTGTCACAGCACTACTAGCTACTGGCACTACTGGCTACTGGCACTACTGGCACTACTAGCTACTGGCACTACTAGCTACTGGCACTACTGGCACTACTGGCACTACTAGCTACTGGCGCTACTGGCACTACTGGCTACTGGCACTACTGGCACTACTAGCTACTGGCACTACTAGCTACTGGCACTACTGGCACTACTAGCTACTAGCACTACTGGCACTACTAGCTACTGGCACTACTAGCTACTGGCACTACTGGCTACTGGCACTACTGGCACTACTAGCTACTAGCACTACTGGCACTACTAGCTACTGGCACTACTAGCTACTGGCACTACTGGCACTACTAGCTACTGGCACTACTAGCTACTAGCACTACTAGCTACTAGCACTACTGGCACTACTGGCACTACTAGCTACTAGCACTACTGGCACTACTAGCTACTGGCACTACTGGCTACTGGCACTACTGG
Source organism: Sebastes umbrosus (assembly GCF_015220745.1). NCBI lineage: Eukaryota > Metazoa > Chordata > Actinopteri > Perciformes > Sebastidae > Sebastes > Sebastes umbrosus. The sequence goes on along the minus strand of NC_051270.1, from coordinate 61,830 downwards.
CTACTGGCACTGCTGGCACTACTAGCTACTAGCACTACTGGCACTACTAGCTACTGGCACTACTGGCACTACTAGCTACTAGCACTACTGGCACTACTGGCACTACTGGCACTACTAGCTACTAGCACTACTGGCACTACTAGCTACTAGCACTACTGGCACTACTAGCTACTGGCACTACTAGCTACTGGCACTACTGGCTACTGGCACTACTGGCTACTGGCACTACTGGCACTACTAGCTACTGGCACTACTAGCTACTAGCACTACTGGCACTACTAGCTACTAGCACTACTGGCACTACTGGCTACTAGCACTACTAGCTACTGGCACTACTGGCACTACTAGCTACTAGCACTACTGGCACTACTGGCTACTTGCACTACTAGCTACTGGCACTACTGGCACTACTAGCTACTAGCACTACTGGCACTACTGGCTACTTGCACTACTAGCTACTGGCTACTTGCACTACTAGCTACTTGCACTACTAGCTACTAGCACTACCAGCTACTGACCGATAGCCGGTTGTTTATGAACAGAGAGGTTAATCCATCCACCACGGTAACGGCTGACAGCATACAGCCCCCGGTGGCCAAGAAGGGACACCCCAGTACCCCCAGTGACTACAGGCCAGCTGCTCTGACGTCACACATCATGAAGCTCTTTGAGAGACTGGTTCTGCAGCACCTCAAGCCCCTTGTGAGCGACTCCCTGGACCCCCCAAATATCGGTGTGGATGATGCCATCATCTACCTTCTCCACAGAGCCTACACTCACCTGGAGAGGCCGCACAGCACCGTCAGAATCATGTTCTTCGACTTCTCCAGCGCCTTCAACACCATCCAGCCACTCCGGCTAGCTGAGGAGCTCTCAGCGATGCAGGTAGATCGATGCTTTGGTGGCCTGGATTACGGACTACCTCACCAGCAGACCACAGTATGTCAGACTGCAGGGCAGCCTGTCAGATGTGCTGGTGAGCAACACCGGCGCCCCCCAAGGAACCGTGCTATCACCCTTCCTGTTCACCACCTACACCTCCGACTTCCGCTTCAACTCGGGTACATGCCACCTACAGAAGTTCTCCGATGACTCCTCCATCGTCAGCTGCATCACAGATGACAACGAGGAGGAGTACAGTGCCCTGGTGGAGAACTTCATAGGGTGGTGTGATAACAATCACCTCCAGCTCAACATTGGAAAGACCAAGGAGCTGGTGGTGGACTTCCGGCGGAGCAAGAGGCCTCCAACTCCCATCACCATCCGAGGGGAGGAGGTGGAGGTGGTGGACACCTACAAGTTCCTGGGAGTACACATGAACAGTAGACTGGACTGGACTGACCACACCGAGGCCCTCTACAGGAAGGGACAGAGCAAACTGTTCTTCCTGAGGAGGCTCAGGTCTTTTAATGTGTGTAATAGGCTGCTGCAGATGTTTTACCAGTCTGTAGTAGCCAGTGTCCTCTTCTTTCTGTGGCATGTTGGGGGGGTAACATGAACACAAGGACTGAACAAACAGACTGAACAGGCTGGTGAGGAAGGCCGGCTCTGTGGTTGGATCTGAGCTGGACGATCTGGAGGTGGTGGCAGAGGGGAGGATGAGGAGGAAGCTGGACGCTATCCTGGAGAAACTCTGGATTCCTCCCACCCCCTCCATGATGAGCTAGTCATGATGAGGAGCACCTTCAGCCACAGACTCATCCCCCCTCGGCACAAGGCGCCTGGGTCAGTTCTTCATGCTGGTAGCCATCAGACTCCACAACCAAGGCTGACCCCCATATGACAACTATTAGGACTTTAAGAACTTTAAACATGCACTATCTACCTTTTAACATGCACTATCTGCAACCATCCTGGACTCTAACCACTGGCGCACTTTACACTCACTTTACATTATACATCCTATTTACCACTTTACTGCTGACTGCACATATGTACATATTACATTTATTTATTGCCCATTCTACATTTATTTATTGACTGTACACACTATGTTCACCCATTCACTCTATGTTTTATATCTCTATTATTGTTTTTTTGTTTTTTTTTAAAGTTATTTTTTTGGGGGCATTTTCCATTTTTATTGACAGGACAGTGGATAGAGTCTTGAAAGGGGGGAGAGAGAGAGTGGATGCGGAAAGGGCCACAGGCCGGATTCGAACCCGGGCCGCCGTGGTCAGGACCAAGCCTTAATACATGGACGCCCGCTCTACCAACTGAGCTAACCCAGGCGCCTCTATTATTGTTTTTATAATTGTTTTGTATACCTTTACCTCTCCCGTGTTTCACTCTGTTTGCTGATGTTGCTGCTTTGACACCTGAATTTCCCTCCAGGGATTAATAAAGGTTCATCTTATCTGATCTTATCATTGGTGTATTAGAAGATAAAGTGATGAATTACAGCGTGCAGGAAGCTGTCATATGAGCGTGCAGGAAGCTGTCATATGAGTGTGGACAGCGGTGCGGTCCAGTGGGTCTGATGAGCGTTCATTATGGCGAGGAGAATAACTCTGGATTCAGCTGTTAGTTCATTTTACTACTTTAAGGACATCATGATTTAAATGAGGATATTTAAGTGTTCCTACTGGGAAGTTCATTCATTCATTTTAAAAACAAGTCAGAAAAATAGTTTTAAAAAGGCGTCAGAAAAAGTCGAAATATGTAAAAAAAAAAAAAAAAATGTAGAAAAATGTCCGGAAAATAGTCAAAGAAAATATGTTTTTAAAAAATGTCCGAAAAAGTAAAAAAACAATCAAAACAAAGAACATAGTGATTTAATTGAGGGCTATTTAAGTGTTCCTACTGGAAGTTGATTTCTATCCTCTGATTTACAGACGTCTCTTTATACATCCACGGACACAAACTCAGTGGTGGTTTACAGTCCAAAATGGCACCAAAAAAGCACCAGTTTCGCCTCTTTGGTGGGACGGACACCTTGTCTGGCATTTCTCTTATTTAAACAACATAACATACATTACAATACATTAGTATACAAGTATATCGGTATTACTAAGTACAACATACACATTATATTCAAACACATTATATTCAAGCATATATATACATACAGTATATATATATATACTGTATGTATATATAAGAGAGTGTTGGTGATGGTGGTAGATCCTCGTCTCCACCTGCAGCAGCAGCAGCAGACCGGTCGCCCTCTACAGTCGGGATCAGGCGGTGTTCCTCTGTGATTCCTCTGTGAGGTCTGAAGCTCTGCAGCAGCCAACATGTGCACCAAAAACAAACAGCCAATCGTATCACAGTCTGTATTTAGGCAGTTCTGTGAAACGCGGCCCACCGGATTCTCGGAGCGGCCCGGCCCGGCCGACTGAAGAAGACGGGGGATGCTTTCTGTCGCTGCCAGCCTGCTCTTGGCTCGGAGACGCCGTGCTGTAATAGGCTGCTTTTATTCACAGCGAGGCCGGAGGCATGTTTGGCACGACGAGCTGCAATCAGACCCAGCTCGACCGAGGCCGCGGCGAGCGGGGACGTGAGAGGTCCGCTGTGGGACGAGTCGGTCCTGGGAGGACGGAGACACTCTGGCACTGGGACGCCTCATTACGTAACATCAGATTCTTATCTAATTACCCTCTGAGAAGTATTTGTACAGTCTCATGTTGTGCAAACATTGTTCAAACCCACACAACTTATTCAAACTCCAGTGGAGATCCCAAAAACCTGTTGAATGCATCTGATGGAGCCGTCAGCCATAAAAGAACAGAGTAGAGAAACATTATTTATAATCAGTTTAAAGGAACTTGTCAGGAAACTTTGCCTGATATCAGATAGAACCGGTTACACTCCGTGTCCATCTTCAGTCTGTTTCATTTCCCCTCACTACGGATGCACTGATACCACTTTATATCAGACCGAGTACGAGTACTTACATCTGGGTACTCTCCGATACCGAGCACCGGTATCGTTAACAGCCAGCTGGAGGGTGTGAGCGACACACGGCAGGCTGGGGAGTCCCCCATACGAGGCACCGCCTCGTATGGGGGACGGAGCCGTTTTGCGATTACAAGTACATGAGCACAGTATCGGACCCGATACCTGATACTGGTATCCCTAACCCTAACTCATCACTAGAGACCGAACTATCTGCTGGATCTAACAGCATTTTACATCGACACTGATGCGTAACCATGCCAACATCCTGTTTTTATCCGGGGTTTTAAGAGCAAAGTAAAAATAAACTACGATGTCAGGAAGACGTGCCGGCAAAGTGCGTCAGGTTTTTTATTTCCCTGTTGACAGTTGGCTATATTTTAGACATTTAGTTATTATCACAGACCAAATGTCCATTATAGAACGAACAGGAACCTCTGGTTATCTGCCTCGTTCTGGCGTAACGTTATTATAATAAAAAACTGAAAATTCTCTTGTCAAGACAATTTGGTAGCTTCTAATAATAACGACAATATGGGACTGTAATAATGTGTAAAAGTGGTCCGTCAACAGGGAAATAAAAGACGTCTAGAGAGAACGGGTTCTGTCAGCGTGCCCCGCTCGCTCGCTGTCGCGCCAGTTTGTAGAGCTTCTCAACTCGAAAATTGAAAACATAAATCAATTTTCATAAAACATAACACAACACAATATTCGAAATCTACACAAGTTGATTTCCTGACTCAAAAATGAATTCATACATACCGGTGTTCGGACCGGGTTGCCTGTTCGTAGCTCCGGTTAGCATCATAGCTAGGCTACCTACCGTTAGCGTTTAGCTTCAGAAGCCAGTAGCCAATCAGAGTTGAGCAGGGGGCGGGTCTTCTCGCAAGGTATACTGGGTAGGTGCGCCCGCCAAGCCCGCAGGAAGCGCGCCAGGCTTTGAAGCTAATTTCGTAGTGGTCAAATGGCGGTACTACAACCTCCGTGTCCGTCACGTGATGCCATCGGGCCCAAAAAGAGTTTTTCTCATAGACTTACATTGGGAAAGAGACGTCTAGAACTCAGAGGATCATTTATTTTGAGGTGAATCAACTCCCCAGTACGAACACTCTAATAGTCCTGATTTAAATTATTAAAACGCACTAACAGCTGAATCCAGAGTTACTTCCCTTCCTCCGTTCATGTGAAAGAGACCCAGACCGAGGCTGGACCGCGGGCTGAGACACTAATAGGAATGAATGGGAGCTCCAACTTTGTATCCAGTTGTCTTAATACTGATGCAGTTTATTTGGGAGCGTAATTTTTAGGAGACCAGTCCGTTGGGATTTGAACAGTTAAAACCGTTCATGATGGGAAGCCGGTGAGGGATCAGGTCTTTGTGACGAAGAAAATCCACGAAGTCAACAGATCCAGAAACATTTAATTCTGAAGGACACTGGGTACTCTGTGTTAGCTTATTGATGAATCAGATTTATGCTCAGTAGTAAAGTTAATGTATACAGAGTGTGATTGTAAACATTAGATAAAACTTTATTAAGCCCCGGGGGGGGGGGGGGATTCACATGTCACAGCAGCGACTCATTAAAGATATTAGAGAGGCGACATTTAAAACGTTTTATACCATGGGGTCTTGGTGAAAACTCTATTCTGATTGACTGTAGGGTGTTTCTAAAAATAGGTCCTAAATGTTTCATTTTAAAAGAAAATGTCAGAAAAGAAGTTTTTAAAAAGTGTCAGAAAAAGTGAAAACAATTTTGAAAAATGTCAAAAAAAAAAAATCAGAAAAAAATGTTTTAAAAAAATGTCCAGAATCCAGAGATATTAGAGAGAATTATTTCCCTCCCTCCGTTCATGTGAATGAGACCCAGACTGAGGCTGGACCGCGGGCTGGACCGCGGGCTAAGACACTCTCATACAGTAGGAATGAATGGGAGCTCCAACGCTGTATCCAGTTCTCTTAATACTGATGCAGTTTAGTTGGGAGCGTAATTTTTAGGAAACCAGTCCGTTGGAATTTGAACCAGGAATAATTAATAAATAATACAGGTGTGTCAGTTAAAACAGTTTTTTCTTGCTGTGATCTTTCCTCTCCTTCTTACTGGACATTAACTCTTTTTAACGTGATTCTAACGGAAGAAATTTCTGCGAGTCATTTGCCTCGCAAACGTCCGCAGTTAGGTTCAGGCAAGAAAACCACGTAGTTAGTTAGGGTAAGGGAATACGTCACGGTTGAGCTTAAAATAAGGAAGAAGACAAAGTAAAACACGTACGGAAATAACTACGTAAAACACGTCACTGACGTAACTAACAAAACCAAACAGCGGTCAACAGCGGTCTCCTGGTTAAAAGTCCGGTGTTTGTTGGACCTTTTCTTGCTTTTTATTCTACGTCACTAACTCTCATCGTAGCATTTATATGCAGATGTGTTTACATCGCAGTCAGTACAGGATACACGACGTACACATACTCATTGCACGCTAAACGCCTTGTGCATTTATCGTGGCATTTATCCGTCTTTTCGTGCGGGCTGCTGTCCAACTCTGCAGTGGTTCAGAATGTCTGCTGGGAGAGTTTCAGTCTGTTCGTCAGCAGAAACATTTCTAATATTATATTATAATATTCTGCAGCTCCTGGTGCTGTCGCCCACACACAGCAGAAAAGAAAACAGCCTTGTTCCTGCCGGTGACAGAGCATTTTATCTGAAACATTTACCATTCAGATTTAGCTTAACTCATTTCAAACATTAACGATGAAACCAGGATGTATTCCAGAAAACAGATCTGACAAACCAAAGATGTCGAAGTTCAAGAACGACTGGTGTCAATCACTCTCCGTCATGAAGCGAGTTCTGTACGTTCCACCTTGAAAAGTGACGTCAAACACAGAAGACGTGATTCCGTCCCTGAACACAGCTGATGTTTCAGCTGCTGCGAGGACATCAGATAACACAGATAAAACTGATTTTATGGTTATACGTATGACAGCTCACAGGACGTCCTGATCCTAATTTGATGGAGATGAAAACTCTTAACTCATCAATTTAGTCATTTTCTGCAAACCTGCATTAAATCTGATTGTAATAATCAAATGAATCCGATTTTTGCCCTTTTTACGAAAAAGACAATATTACTACTAAGCTGCTTACATGCAGAGTTCAAGATGAGGTCATAACGGTGTTAGCTGGAGGCTAACCAAAGGAGACACTGGAGGCTAACGCTAGCAGTGGGCTAACATTAGCTGGAGGCTAACCAAAGGAGACACTGGAGGCTAATGGTACGTGTCCACAGAGGCGTTTTTTATCGTGAGGGGACGCGATGCTTCCCAACATTGGACGCTTGGTGTGCTGTCCCTAGAAACAAGGCATTAGGCTCCTGATTGGACGAACACTTTCCCGCCGTTGGCTGCTGCTCCCAGCTTTCAAACCGGAACCAGTATGGAGGCTCCTTTAGAAACTTTCTTCTCTTATTTTACGTAAATAGTTCACTGAAATGTGTTTCTGAAAACATTTGAGGTGAGAAATAACCCATGCAGTTGATGAATCTGTCTTTCATTTGGATCGACAACGTTTATTTTAAAGGATTCTCGGGAGTTTCGAGAGACGGCGAGTCACGTCGGACGCTCGTGATTTACATAAAGTAGACGAGCCCTCAACTTTATGCAAATGAGGAGCGGGCGTCGTGACGCCTAGTCTCTCGAATCGCGACGCCACGCTACCAGAATGCATTGCGCGGCTGCTTACATAGAAAATGAATGGGAAGCGTGGAAAGCACGGAGGCTGTGGACACACACCATAACGCTAGCAGTGGGCTAACATTAGCTGGAGGCTAACACTAGCAGTGGGCTAACATTAGCTGGAGGCTAACCAAAGGAAAGACTGGAGGCTAGCGTGCGAACACAGTCTCCCTCTTTCATTCCTTCAGCGTTGTGATATTTGTGCATATTCAAAACCCTGTTGATATTATAGTCTTTTCTAATGTTTAAAGTGAGTGAGTTTCTTCTTTTCTTTTGGGCTTTAATCTCTGCAAACTGTGTGGCTTTATCTCCAGAACAACAGATGTTTAACTAACAGCTTCACCCTCGTATATCTGTGTCCTTCTCCCTCTGCATGCCGCCTGTATATCTGGCGGTCAGGTTCCCGTGGCGTCTCCTGTCTTTAATCCGCAGGTCGTGGGACATCCGGGGCGAGGCCGGGGGTCACCGTGTGACCGGTAAAGCTGCTGGACGTGATGCGTGTCAAACGCTGCTCAGATTAAGGGAAAGGGGTTAGAGCGGCTCAGCAGGTGTGTTCACAGCGGCAGGTAATCGTGTCAGACAGGTTGGCGGCGCTCGCTGTGCTGTCGACCTGATCCTGATCGCCAAAGTCATCGAGGGTGAGCTCCAAACTAAACAAAACAACATGATGGTCAGCAAGGACACTGTTTTAGAAATACTGAGGTCATCTGAATGTTATTTCCTGACATGAGGTTCTGCAGGAATAAAACCCTGGAGGGGAAATCATGTTGTATTCTTCATCTAAACCGCTCAGATTTTTCTCTGTTATGTTTGTTTGTACAAATGTTTCATGTCAGAACTTTATTAGAACAGATTCATCATGTCTCTCCTGTAACTCAACCCTACTGGCCGCCCACCCAGAGCCGGGTTCTGCCCGCTAAAGTGGAGTTTCTATTTGCCATTGTTGCATAACGATGCATACTTATGGGGGATCTCTTGTTGGGTCTTTAGATCATAGAGTGTTTTCCAATCCACGTACTTCTGTACTTAACTTGCACTTACTATTCTGAGTGCATAAGTGCGTTCACACTGAGAAGTACGGAAAAATGCAGTGCACTCAAAGTACCCGGATGTTGTACTCAAAACGGTCAGATCGTTGAGTGTGGAACGCTTGACACTTTTAACACTCAATTGTCGCCATCTTGGCTACGTAGCGGAAGGGGCGGAGCCACGACCACTATTCAAACATACGTAGAAAACAGAATAAAACAATACGTAAACATACCGGTGCATTTTCAGCCAACAGGAGAACACATCGTAGGCGACGACGTTGGAAACGTAATTTCCACTTTGCTTTAATTTTTTTCTTCAACAAAGCAGGCAGATATTTTGGCGGTAGTTGACGGGTAAAACCTGAAGGAGGCAGCAGCAACACAAAGGATGCCAGCTGTCGTAAAACCCCGCATAAGAAGAAGAAGATATTTTGGCAGGTAGCGAGCCGCGGTGAAATGTTGCGATCGTCATTTCCGGTCAGCGCGCCACAGAGTATTCGATTTGAGACGATCCTACCCCGTTGAAATTTACGCACTACTCGAGATACATCATTATAAAAGACGACACAGCCTAAAGTGTGGTAGTGACCTCATAACTTTCTGCCTTTCTCTCTCCCTGAAGCTACCGCTACCAGACCGCTACCGACAGCTACTGACAGCTACCAGACCGCTAACGACAGCTACCGACAGCTACCAGACCGCTACCGACAGCTACCAGACCGCTACCGACGGCTACCAGACCGCTACCGACAGCTACCAGACCGCTACCGACAGCTACCAGACCGCTACCGACAGCTACCGACAGCTACCAGACCGCTACCGACAGCTACCAGACCGCTACCGACAGCTACCAGACCGCTACCAAACCGCTACCGACAGCTACCGACAGCTACCGACAGCTACCAGACCGCTACCGACAGCTACCAGACCTCTACCAACAGCTACCAGACCGCTACCGACAGCTACCGACAGCTACCAGACCGTTACCGACAGCTACCAGACCGCTACCGACAGCTACCGACAGCTACCAGACCGCTACCTGACAGCTACCAGATCGCTACCGACAGCTACCGACAGCTACCAGACCACTACCGACAGCTACCAGACCGCTACCGACAGCTACCGACAGCTACCAGACCGCTACCAGACCGCTACCGACAGCTACCGACAGCTACGATGTCTGTGTTTCCTACTGGGATAAACTCACACCATCAACAGGTCTGATCCTTCGTGACTGATAAAACGACCAGGAGTCGCTGATAGCTAGTGTTGGTGACGGGGAACATCGCTAAGTCAGCTAGCTGGCGTTGGTGACGTATATCGTGTGAGACGAGAGATGTAGTTAACTGAACTGTTTCACACTAAACTAAATGATACTAAGACAAACTGAGGGACTTTCTGGACTCGATAAATGATCTTTTAAATTGACGAACATCATCTGTGTGATTCATGGAGCAAATCAAACAAAATCCAAACAATACTTATCTCTCCGTTGACTACCGGTCCCGTGGTGGTCACAGGAAGGGGCGGGACTTCGGCTCTCTAAAGGAACTAAACTGTTAAATTTAACAGAATGTGTCGTTGTGTGTGGGCTCCCTCACATTCTACACATCTGGTAACATCTGAAACATCTGTTAGTGTGAGCCAGCTTTAAGTTTGCAGTCTAGACGGTTAGTCAGAGTCAAACATCACAGCCTCACCTGGTGGAGATCTGAACTCTACGGAGTCTGATCTTCTAGTTTCTGATGTTTCAACAACAAACATCATTCAGATGAAACTCTCAGTGTGTGTGTGTGTGTGTGTGTGTGTGTGTATGTGTGTGTGTGGGGGTGGGGGTGGGGGTGGGGGGGGGGGGTGTTGCAGATTAGATGCAGGGCTGCAGCCTGTAGTTCCTCCTCCCCCTGCAGCTCTCCTCTATATATACACTGAGAGAGACGGAGAGGACGAGCTCTGCACCGACTCACTCACAGAGAGAAGAGAGAGGGAGTGTGTGTTCAGCAGAGAGGGAGTGTGTGTTCAGCAGAGAGGGAGAGCGGTCGAGAGACACACACAACTCACTGTGAGACACGCTGAGGAAGAGGAGGAAGAGGAAGGACAGAGCAGGTAGATCAAGGTGTACATCAGGTGTCCTCCTCCTCCTCTCATGATGGACGACTACACTCTCCCCTTCTGGATTTACCTGGGCGTCCTCACCGTGTTTGTCGCCGGAGCCATGAAGAAGATTTTGGCGTCCCACCTGAGCGCCGCCCCACCCCTGGTGGCGTGGCTGGGCGCCACCGTGCTGGCGGAGCGTCTGTGGGCGCTCTGCCTGCCGGCCGTGCTGCTGCTGCTGGCGCTGCTCGGCCTCGCCTGCTGCCTGTATGCCACCACCAGGACCGCCCCACCGCCGCCTGCCACCCTGCCCGCCCACGGCAAGGCCGTCCTCATCACAGGTAGGAACAGGCTCCTCCCACTTTCTCAGATGTAAAAAAAACAAACTGCTTATTTCAGTCGTTCTTTACGCCTCATGTTTTTTAGTTGTGGTGTCTCCAAAACATACTTCCTTCTTAGAAAAGATTGATGTTGAGTCAGGGGGGCGAGCGGGTCGTCCTTTAACCGGCAGGTTGGCGGTTTGATCCCCGGCTCCTACTGTCTGCAAGTTGAAGTGCCGTTGAGCGAAATACTGAACCCCTCGTTCTCCTCTGGTGTTCCTATAGGCTTCATATGGGATAAATCTCATGTATGTACCTGAATGTAGCACTTTATATCTATTTATTCAACCTTAATCAGTCCTGGTACCTGGTGCTCCTTTTCAATGCAGCTTCTATTGTGTTCATTAATGTGTTTTAATGTGTTTTAATGTGTCCTGTCTGGAGGTGATGTGTTGTTTAAATGAACTCTTTTAATAGCCGTTTTTGTACATGTGAAACCAAAGACAAATGTCTGCCTACGCTAAAAACAGACAATAAAGTATAATATATTCTAAACTTTAAGTTTAAGTTCCTGCAGCTGATCTGAAAGCATAAAAAACTACCAAAATTGTAGATAATAATTTAGACTTTAAAGAGCTGTGCTTGAGAAGAAAGTTTAGCACGTCGTCCAACTGTAACTTCAGCAGCAGCTCTTCTAAGAAAACACTCATCTGCTGACTGATCACACATGAGCGACATTGTTTCCTAAAATTGGAAAAGAAATCAGCCCTCAGTTATTAAAACCTCATGTTGTTTTGTCAAAAGTTAAAATTCCAGCAAAAGTTTCCCAAAGATCTCAAAAACTGAATTTATTTGTAGATAGATATATAGATAGATATCCATAGAATATAAATCATAAAAAATATACCCGACAACTAGCATAAAAAATTATAAACATAAAATAACCCACCGCAATAATATACTATATACATTAGCAAAGTGAACAATAACATACTATATATATTAGCAAAGTAAACAATAACATACTATAAACATTAAAAAAGTGAACAATAACATACTATATACATTAACAAAGTGAACAATAACATACTATAAACATTAACAAAGTGAACAATAACATACTATAAACATTAAAAAGTGTACAATAACATACTACATACATTAACAAAGTGAACAATGACATACTATATACATTAACAAAGTGTACAATAACATACTATATACATTAACAAAGTGAACAATGACATACTATATACATTAACAAAGTAAACAATAACGTACTATATACATAAGCAAAGTGAACAATAACACTATAAACATTAACAAGCAATAACATACTATAAACATTAATAAAGTGAACAATTACATACTATATACATTAACAAAGTAAAAGATAACATACTATAAACATTAACAAAGTGAACAATAACATACTATATACATTAACAAAGTGAACAATAACATACTATATACATTAACAAAGTAAACAATAACATACTATATACATTAGCAAAGTGGACAATAACATTATATTCATTAACAAAGTAAACAATAACATACTATAAACATTAACAAAGTGAACAATAACATACTATATACATTAACAAAGTGGACAATAACATACTATATACATTAACAAAGTGAACAATAACATACTATATACATTAATAAGGTGAACAATAACATACTGTATACATTAACAAAGTGAAATATAACATACTATATACATTAACAAAGTGAACAATAACATACTATATACATTAACAAAGTGAACAATAACATACTATAAACATTAACAAAGTGTACAATAACATACTATATACATTAGCAAAGTGTACAATAACATACTATATACATTAACAAAGTGAACAATAACATACTATAAACATTAACAAACAATAACATACTATAAACATTAACAAAGTGTACAATAACATACTATATACATTAGCAAAGTGTACAATAACATACTATATACATTAGCAAAGTGTACAATAACATACTATATACATTAACAAAATAAACAATAACATACTATAAACATTAACAAAGTGAACAATAACATACTATAAACATTAACAAAGTGTACAATAACATACTATATACATTAATAAAATAAACATTAACAAAGAAAACAATAACATACTATATACATTAGCACAGTGTACAATAACATACAATAAACATTAACAAAGTAAACAATAACATACTATATGCATTAGCAAAGTGAACAATAACATACTATAAACATTAATAAAGTAAATAATAACATACTATATATTAATAAAGTGAACAACATACTATATACATTAACAAAGTGAACAATTACATACTATAAACATTGGCAAAGTGAACTATAACATACTATATTCATTAACAAAGTAAACAATAACATACTATATATATTAATAAAGTGAACAATAACATACTATATACATTAACAAAGTGAACAATAACATACTATAAACATTAACAAAGTGAACTATAACATACTATATACATTAACAAAGTAAACAATAACATACTATATATATTAATAAAGTGAACAATAACATACTATATACATTAACAAAGTGAACAATAACATACTATAAACATTAACAAAGTGAACAATAACATACTAAAAACATTAACAAAGTGAACAATAACATACTATATACATTAACAAAGTGAACAATAACATACTATATACATTAGCAAAGTGTACAATAACATACTATATACGTTAGCAAAGTGTACAATAACACTATATACATTAGCTAAATGTACAATAACATACTATATACATTAACAAAATAAACATTAACAAAGTAAACAATAACATACTGTATACATTAGCACAGTGTACAATAACACTATATACATTAGCTAAATGTACAATAACATACTATATACATTAACAAAATAAACATTAACAAAGTAAACAATAACATACTATATACATTAGCACAGTGTACAATGACACTATATACATTAGCAAAGTGAAAAATAACATACTATATACATTAACAAAATAAACATTAACAAAGTAAACAATAACATACTATAAACATTAACAAAGTGAACAATAACATACTATAAACATTAACAAACAATAACATACTATAAACATTAACAAAGTGAACAATAACATACTATAAACATTAACAAAGTGAACAATTACGTACTATATACATTAGCAAAGTAAACAATAACGTACTATATACGTTAACAAAGTGAACAATAACATACTATAAATATTAACAAAGTGAACAATAACACACTATATACATTAGCAAAGAGTACAATAACACTATATACATTAACAAAGTGAACAATTACATACTATATACATTAACAAAGTGAACAATAACATACTATATACATTAGCAAAGTGTACAATAACATACTATATACGTTAGCAAAGTGTACAATAACACTATATACATTAGCTAAATGTACAATAACATACTATATACATTAACAAAATAAACATTAACAAAGTAAACAATAACATACTGTATACATTAGCACAGTGTACAATAACACTATATACATTAGCTAAATGTACAATAACATACTATATACATTAACAAAATAAACATTAACAAAGTAAACAATAACATACTATATACATTAGCACAGTGTACAATGACACTATATACATTAGCAAAGTGAAAAATAACATACTATATACATTAACAAAATAAACATTAACAAAGTAAACAATAACATACTATAAACATTAACAAAGTGAACAATAACATACTATAAACATTAACAAACAATAACATACTATAAACATTAACAAAGTGAACAATAACATACTATAAACATTAACAAAGTGAACAATTACGTACTATATACATTAGCAAAGTAAACAATAACGTACTATATACGTTAACAAAGTGAACAATAACATACTATAAATATTAACAAAGTGAACAATAACACACTATATACATTAGCAAAGAGTACAATAACACTATATACATTAACAAAGTGAACAATTACATACTATATACATTAACAAAGTGTACAAAATACTAATTTTTTAACTCTTAACCCTGTTGTCGAGGGTTAAGAGTTAGTAAATGAGACTTAAAGGAGAGACTCTGAGGGTAAACCAGGCTGTAAGGGGTTAAACGTGTCTTTAGTGTGTAAATGATCACAGACGAGGTCACGCTGCTCTGAACCCACGTCTACAAACCGTCCTCTCAGAGAGGTGATCTGATCCCACTCAGTGTGTGTGTGTGTGTGTGTGATGAGGAAACAATGGCCGCCTGCGGTGGGGGGGGATTCCCGCTAAAAGACAAAGAGGGAAACATCAACTTGGTGATCACAGATCACAGATCACAGACACACTTTCTGTTATCACACTGAAATGAGCCAGATAACACTGATTATGGATCAGTGTGTGTGTGTGTGTGTGTGTGTGTGTGTGTGTGTGTGCGTGCGTGCGTGCGTGCGTGCGTGCGTGCGTGCGTGCGTGCGTGCGTGCGTGCGTGCGTGCGTGCGTGCGTGCGTGCGTGTGTGCTCTGGCCTCCTTTTAGACTTAATCACATTCTTGTAGCCCGGCGGTGGCGGTGGTCGCGGCGGCCAGCTGGCTGGGAGCTCTTTGTGTGTTGGTTAATGAGATAATCATGTTTAATAGCAGCACTCTGCTGCTGTGTAACTGTACTCTCATGTAATCTACACAGGAAGAGACTCGTAGTAGAAACGTCACCCACTAGGTCCTCCGGTTACCTGAGAGGTAGAACGCAGCCGTCGCCGTGGAGACGGACGGACGCTTCGCTCACTGAGCTGTTGTGTTGTTACCGGCTGTTTTCTCCGTCCGGGTTTTATTAAAGCACTGGAAGGTTTGATAGTACGACGGAGTATTAGGGCCACACTGAGGGAAAAAATGTATCTGAGATTATGAGAATAAAGTCATAATATTATAAGGTAGTAATTTCACGTGTTATTTTAGAGGGTAAATAGTGTGAAAATTAGGAACGTGGAGCATCTAGTGAAGTTGTACACTATGAACACTACTATCACATACCAACTCTTTGGTTAGTATTCAATAACTACATCTCCCATGAGTCTTAGCCACAGATTGAACCTCCTCCAGCAGTGGTTATGTGTGTAAACATTGTTAGACTTTGAACAAAGGTCCATATCTGTGGCAGTCACCTCCCATGCAGGAAGGAGTGCTTGTTTGATCAGGTGGAGAGAAATCTAGGTTACATAAACATCAGTGAACTGTTGAGAGAATCATCCACCGTCACTCTGTTTACTCACCTTCATCTCTGTGGTGGGAGCTCCCACGGCCAGGTCGGAGAAACACACTTGTCCAGTAAGGATAAATAAAGGAGTGGGCACCATGGTTACCGAACATACCGGAAGTGATGCAGCCACCCACGTTTTGTTTATATCATTTTAGTATTGATATTTTTAAAAAGGAATGGATACCAAATGAGCAGCTCGTAGTGTCGATATCACAGTATGCATTCTGCAGAGCCTTTTAACATTTTGTTTGGGTAACATTAAGTTATATATTATGTAGTTTAACTGCTCCGTAGTGTGTCAGAATAATGTCCTTGGATGATTTTTAGAAGGTATTAGCTAGTTATGGAGACATTTGATTCTCCATCTATGAGGGCTACAACTAATGAATATTTTGATCATCGATTAATTTGATTATTTCTTTGTTTTATCGATCAGTTTCCAAAGTCCAAGGTGACATCTTCAAACGTCTTGTTTGTTGACTCTCAAAGGAGACTATTTCAGCCCAGTCGCACAGCAGTTCATGAAATAGTCACGAACTTGAATGTATTGATTCGTGTACACAGACACACATTTCACTTTTTTTCTTATGACGGTCAGCACAAAATCAATTCCTATGTAATCAACGTTATCATGAACAAGGAAGTATAGAGAGCGGCGAACGGTGTGTAGGGAGGAGGTCGGGGTGGATGGGTGGGTCTAAAAACACCAGCCTGTCACCAGGAGACCGATGTTGGTGCCCCGTGTGAGGCCAGTAGTCGATGTTGATTTATTTGTAACTTCTGTACTTCAGTTACAGCACTTCTGGAGTTATTTTAACCCAAACCACCATCTTTACCTAAACCTAACTTAGTAGTTTTGTTCCCTAATCTTAACCAAGTTGATCTTTTCCTAAACCCAACTAAGACGTTTGTTGCCGAAGCCTAACCAAGTCAATCTTTTCCTAAAGCTAACTAAGTAGTTTTTTGCCTAAACCTAACCAAGTCGATCTTTTTCTAAACCTAACTAAGACGTTTATTGCCGAAGCCTAACCAAGTCAATCTTTTCCTAAACCTAACTAAGTAGGTTTGTTGCCTAAGCCTAACCAAGTCGATCTTTTCCTAAACCCAACTAAGACGTTTGTTGCCGAAGCCTAACCAAGTCGATCTTTTCCTAAACCCAACTAAGACGTTTGTTGCCGAAGCCTAACCAAGTCAATCTTTTCCTAAAGCTAACTGAGTAGTTTGTTGCCTAAACCTAACCGAGTCGATCTTTTCCTAAACCTAAGTAGTTTTTTTGCCTTAGCCTAACCAAGTCAATATTTTCCAAAACCTAAGTCGTTTTTTGCCTAAACCTAACCAAGTCGATCTTTTCCTAAACCTAACTAAGACGTTTATTGCCGAAGCCTAACCAAGTCAATCTTTTCCTAAACCTAACTAAGTAGTTTGTTGCCTAAACCTAACCAAGTCGATCTTTTCCTAAACCCAACTAAGACGTTTGTTGCCGAAGCCTAACCAAGTCAATCTTTTCCTAAAGCTAACTAAGTAGTTTGTTGCCTAAACCTAACCGAGTCGATCTTTTCCTAAACCTAACTAAGTAGTTTTTTGTCTAAACCTCACCAAGTCAATCTTTTCCTAAACCTAACTAAGTAGTTTGTTGCCTAAACATAACTTAGTGGTTTGTTGCCTAAACATAACCAAGTCAATCTTTTCCTAAACCTAACTAAGACGTTTGTTGCCTAAACCTAACCAAGTCGATCTTTTCCTAAACCTAACTAAGTAGTTTGTTGCCTAAACATAACGAGTCAATCTTTTCCTAAACCTCACTAAGACGATCTTTTCCTAAACCTAACCAAGTCAATCTTTTCCTAAACCTAACTAAGTCGTTTTTTTGTCTCAACCTAACCAAGTCGATTTCTTCCTAAACATAACTTAGTAGTTTGTTGCCTAAACATAACGAGTCAATCTTTTCCTAAACCTCACTAAGACGATCTTTTCCTAAACCTAACCAGGTCGATCTTTTTCTCAACCTAACTAAGTAGTTTGTCGCCTAAAGTTAACCAAGTCGATCTTTTCCTAAACCTAACTAAGTAGTGATCACGTGTTGCTGGACATTCGTAGGAAAACGTACGAAAAATACATTGTTGAAAGTCGTGCTGAGCATCACAAAAAATTATTTTAAATTAATGTCTATGTACACGAATCATATAGATTAAATTTAGTGACTATTTTACAAACTGCTGTGAGACTGAGTTGAATATTCACATGTGATACTTATGGAGTACTGGTCATGAACATCCGTCTCGGTGGCGTTCCGAGGTAATCCGACCAACGTATACTGCAGACTAAGCCGAGCCGGAGAGCTGCAGGCGGTTGTCTGGTGTCATGGCAACGCGGTTCAAAATCCCTGAGATTCGCCACAAGGCCGTGTCCGAACGTCACCTCTCTCCACGTGGCCTCTACAAGAAGCCCAACATATCTGCATGTGCAAACACAAAGAGCCACCAGAGACAGAGGAGTTGTGCAACAGCTCCAGGTTTCAGCTCAGTAAACAAACAGACGGTACTTTAGGTCCGATTACAGTCTGGAAGCCGGCCTGCTCTCGTGGCCCAGCGAGCGTTTGGCTCCGATGCAGTAAAACAGGCGATATCTAAGATTTAAAACCGATCCAGAGCCGAGATCTCAATCAACAGCTCGCTCTTAATTGGCTCTGCTGGAAAGCTGGTGAAGGTCGGTGAGAGGTCACCCTGGAAATAAGAGCAGAGGGTGGAAAAAAGGCCTCAGTAAACCTCTTAGAAAGCTAATTGAACTGTTGTACAAAGAGGCACATTCCTGGAGGGATGAGGGCTGGAGTCACAGGGCTCGCTGACCGGGCAGCGCCGCAGCTTCAGGAAACCTTCAGACCCGTCACACTCGTGGTTCTGTGGAGAAAACCGGACCGAACCGCTGATGATCCAGGACTGGATGTCGATGTTTATTTTTTGTGTGACCAGAGGAATCTGGGCTCACACCAAACCACTGTTCAAGCGGTTTCACTGTCGCAGACGTATTTCCAATGTCAGAATAGAATCAGGAGAGTTGCGGCGCGCTCCCGTAATTGTTGGTCTTGTTGTTACATTACGTTGTTATGTCACGTTGTTATGTTACGTTGTTATGTAACGTTACGTTGTTATGTAGCGTTACGTTGTTATGTAGCGTTACGTTGTTACGTTGTTACGTTACGTTACGCTAAGTTACGTTACGTTACGTTACGTTACGTTACGTTACGTTACGTTACGTTGTTACGTTATGTTGTTACGTTATGTTGTTACCTTACGTTTTGTTACGTTGTTACGTTATGTTGCGTTGTTATGTTATGTTACAGTGTTACGTTGTTGTGTTACGTTGTTATGTTACGTTGCTACATTGCGTTGTTATGTTATGTTACAGTGTTACGTTGTTGTGTTACGTTGTTATGTTACGTTGCTACATTACGTTGTTACGTTACGTTGTTTTGTTACGTTGTGACGATACATTGTTACGATACATTGTTAAGATACGTTGATACAATACGTTGTTTCAATACGTTGTTACGATACATTGTTAGGTTAAGTTGTTACATTACGTTCTTTTGTTACGTTACGTTGTTACGTTACCTTATTACGTTACCTTGTTACATTACGTTGTTACGTTACGTTGTTACGTTACGTTGTTACATTACGTTGTTAGGTTACGTTGTTAGGTTACGTTGTTATGTTACGTTGTTAGATTACGTTGTTAGGTCATGTTGTTAGGCTACGTTCTTACGTCTTATGTTACGTTGTTATGTTACGTTTTGTTACGTTGTTCTGTTGTGTTGTTACGTTACCTTCTTATATTACGTTATGTTATGTTGTTAGGTTATGTTCTTACGTTACGTTGTTACGTTATGTTCTTAGGTTATGTTCTTAGGTTATGTTCTTATGTTACGTTGTTATGTTAGGTTGTTATGTTACGTTGTCATGTTACGTTCATAAGTTACGTTCTTACGTTACGTTGTTATGTTACATTGTTATGTTACGTTGTTATGTTACGTTCTTACGTTACGTTCTTACGTTAGGTTGTTACGTTACGTTCTTAGGTTATGTTCTTATGTTACGTTGTTATGTTACGTTCTTAGGTTATGTTCTTATGTTACATTGTTATGTTACGTTGTCATGTTACGTTGTTATGTTACGTTCTTAGGTTATGTTCTTATGTTACGTTGTTATGTTACGTTGTCATGTTACGTTATGTTACGTTCTTAGGTTATGTTCTTATGTTACGTTGTTATGTTACGTTGTCATGTTACGTTCTTAAGTTACGTTGTTATGTTACGTTATGTTACGTTGTTATGTTACGTTCTTACGTTACGTTTCGTTACGTTGTTGCGTTACGTTCTTAGGTTATGTTCTTATGTTACGTTGTAATGTTACGTTCTTAGGTTATGTTCTTATGTTACATTGTAATGTTACGTTCTTAGGTTATGTTCTTATGTTACGTTGTTATGTCACGTTGCCATGTTACGTTGTCATGTTACGTTCTTAAGTTACGTTGTTATGTTACGTTGTTATGTTACGTTCTTAGGTTATGTTCTTACGTTACATTGTTAGAATACCTTGTTAGGTTACTTTGTTTTGTTACATTCTTATGTATGTTGTAACATTATTATTTGACCACAAACCACAATGTTTTTTCTAACCTTAACCAATCGTTTCACAACGTTAACCTTGTGTCAATGTTGATACGAGGCTGATATGAAACATATTTATGAAACTTTTTTGGGGTTCAGAAACGTCCACATTCAACGCATCCCGTGGTTTGCAGAATCGTACAATGCCAACAAATCTATAACTCTTAAAATATATAAATATGTTTGATACAATACTAATATCTTTCTAATACATTTCTCTTTGTGTTGTTCTTTCACATAACTAAGACTATAAAAATGTTAAAAATAGGCTACGTCAAATTACTCCATGAGTCACTGGTATGTTCTCTATCTTGGAACGGGTCCGTGGCTCTGATATAGAGGCATCAGGTTGAGGATCATCAAAGTTACTACGGTTCATCCTGAGGGGAACATGAACGATGAACCACGTTTCATCCAACAGTTGTTGAGACGTTTAACAGAGTCGTGGACGTTGATTGAAAATGGTGGGAAAGGCAGGAGGAGGGGGGCGTGGCCTCCAGGAATGAAGGTTTTTCAGAGTTAGAGTCTGTGGCTGGTAGTCGAGACTCTCAGGAGACGCTGATCTCTGGTCCAGAGGTTTACTTACACAGCTGCAGTCAACCTCGTCCAACAGAAACAACACAAGAACGTCAGTTTAAACATCACAGTTCTATTCTGAGCTGCTCCGATCCGTCCTCTCCTCTCTGACTGGTCCTTCCTTTCTCTTTCCTTTTGTTTTATCCTTTTATTCTCCTCACTTTTCTTCTTATTTATCTCCTTTTCCTCTTCCTTCCTCCCATCCCGACATTATTACCCCTCCCCAATATTTTACTTTCCTTCCATTTTTCTTCTTTTTCTTTGCCACTTTTACTCTCATCCCGTCCACATCTCCTTCTTCTAACTTTCTGTCTTTCGTCACTCAAAGAGCATTACAGGAAATTAGTTTTATCACTTCCTGTTCCCTCGTCTGGAAGTCAACGGGTTTTTAGTTAGATGACCTGAAATCAAGTCTGTGGTTAACACAAGCTGAAGAGATTTTACCGTTTTGTTCTACGATATAAAATATGTCAGTAAATATCCGACTGGTGAATTTTTAAGCCTTTACGTGTCTTAAAAAAGATGGAAGCTAACAAGTGTCTAAAAGAGACGACTAAACGTCATCACGCCAACTCGTCCTCCTTTATAGCCTCGTTGTGTATTCACGCTCATGTGATGATCACTTCCTGTTAGTGGAGGGAACCAGGGAGATGATCACTTCCTGTTAGTGGAGGGAACCAGAGAGATGATCACTTCCTGTTAGTGGAGGGAACCAGATAGATGATCACTTCCTGTTAGTGGATGGAACCAGAGAGATGATCACTTCCTGTTAGTGGATGGAACCAGAGAGATGATCACTTCCTGTTAGTGGAGGGAACCAGGGAGATGATCACTTCCTGTTAGTGGAGGGAACCAGAGAGATGATCACTTCCTGTTAGTGGAGGGAACCAGATAGATGATCACTTCCTGTTAGTGGATGGAACCAGAGAGATGATCACTTCCTGTTAGTGGAGGGAACCAGAGAGATGATCACTTCCTGTTAGTGGAGGGAACCAGGGAGATGATCACTTCCTGTTAGTGGAGGGAACCAGAGAGATGATCACTTCCTGTTAGTGGAGGGAACCAGATAGATGATCACTTCCTGTTAGTGGATGGAACCAGAGAGATGATCACTTCCTGTTAGTGGATGGAACCAGAGAGATGATCACTTCCTGTTAGTGGAGGGAACCAGAGAGATGATCACTTCCTGTTAGTGGAGGGAACCAGAGAGATGATCACTTCCTGTTAGTGGAGGGAACCAGGGAGATGATCACTTCCTGTTAGTGGAGGGAACCAGAGAGATGATCACTTCCTGTTAGTGGAGGGAACCAGAGAGATGATCACTTCCTGTTAGTGGAGGGAACCAGAGAGATGATCACTTCCTGTTAGTGGAGGGAACCAGGGAGATGATCACTTCCTGTTAGTGGAGGGAACCAGAGAGATGATCACTTCCTGTTAGTGGAGGGAACCAGAGAGATGATCACTTCCTGTTGGCCTACAGAAATGCATCCCTGCAGCTCTCTATTCTCTCCTTCTTTTCCATCCTTTCTCTCTCTTAAATCTTCCTCTGTCACTTGACGTCAGCAGGAAGTTCATCAGGAGTTCAGTTTCATGCAGATTTGAGGCGATCGGAGTCGCTGAGTCGACAGAAAGAAGAAGAGCTGATTGTATCTGATTACACACCGATGAGCGGCAGCGGCCCTCAGAGAGGACGTTACGTAACTCTGGAGAGCTCCTGATGACCAGCGTTTGTTCCTCCTCCGGTCACATGACCTCTGCTCACAGTTGGACGACATCACCGGTTTCAAAGTTCAAACACCAGGAACACTTTAACTGTTTACAAACATGGCAGAGATTACCATGGGAACGTCAGCATGGGAACGCCAGCATGGGAACGCCAGCATGGGAACGCCAGCATGAGAACGCCTTCATGAGAACGCCATCATGAGAACGCCACCATGGAAACGCCACCATGGGAACGCCCCCTCAAGAACAACCACGGGAACGCCGCCATGGGAAGGCCACCATGGGAACGCCATCATGAGAACGCCAGCATGGGGACGCAATCATGGGAACGCCATCATGGGAACGCAATCATGGGAACGCCAGCATGGGAACACCATCATGAGAACATTAGCATGGGAACGCCAGCATGGGAACGCCACCACGGGGACGCCACCACGGGAACGCCACCATGGGAACGCCAGCATGGGAACGCCACCATGGGAACGCCACCATGAGAATGCCACCATGGGAACGCCACCATGGCAATGCCACTATGGGAACGCCACCATGGGAACGTCATCATGGGAACGCCATCATGAGAACATTAGCATGGGAACGCCAGCATGGGAACGCCACCACGGGGACGCCACCACGGGAACGCCACCATGGGAACGCCAGCATGGGAACGCCACCATGGGAACGCCACCATGGCAATGCCACTATGGGAACGCCAGCATGGGAACGCCATCATGAGAACATTAGCATGGGAACGCCAGCATGGGAACGCCATCATGAGAACATTAGCATGGGAACGCCAGCATGGGAACGCCACCATGGGAACGCCACCACGGGAACGCCACCATGAGAACGCCACTATGGGAACGCCAGCATGGGAACACCACCATGGGAACGCCATCATGAGAACGCCACCATGGGAACGCCAGCATGGGAACACCACCATGGGAACGCCACCATGGGAACGCCATCATGAGAACGCCACCATGAGAAAGCCAGCATGGTGACGCCATCATGAGAACTCCAGCATGGGAACGCCATCATGGGAACGCCATCATGAGAACGCCATCATAAGAATGTTCATCATTATAAGAACTCAGGTGTGAACATTCCTGCGGTTCAACAACACGTCATAAATCTGACGTTGCCTTTTCGACCTTTCTTAGAAACTCGTGTAAGAGAACCCTTGAGTAGCTGTCGGTGGATGAGGCCCGTTTAGAGGTTCTGAACTCTGTCCGACCCGTTCCGGTTCCTCGGAGGGTTCCTGTGTGTGAATGATGACGTTCTCTGACAGCAGCGATTAGCATCGAGGGTGATGTGTGTTGGAGCGCTGATGACTTCCAGGTGCAGAGTAAGACATCCTGACCTTTCAACCGCTGCCACTTGGCTCTCCTGAAGCTTTTTAATGAAACACTGAGTGACGTCTCACACGCTCGTCATCCTGTACGGACCCCGGCAGAACCACGGCAGAACCAATCATACTGAGTAGTTGACAGTCTGTACGTGAGGGCGGAGCCGCGGTGCAGATGTTGAGGATGTCGAGGCCTCCGCCCAGAGACAGATGTGTGTTCTGACCTCTCCTCTGCAACACATCCACGTTTATTTCTTCATCCGAGGGGCCCCTCGGAGCTCCGGCGTCCGTTACATAACGCCACTCCTCCTCGGAGAGGCGGCGACGACCCCAAACTGTCTGTTTAATGGAGACGGATCTTCTGCTCCGTTTACACTTGAGATGTTCCGGAGAGAAACCCCCGGCTGGTGGCCCCCATAAGGACCGCCGGGAGTCCGACTCGTCTCCGTCAGTCTCTCTGAAACTCAGCCGTCTATTTAAGAAAAGCAACATCATTCACTACGACGGAGGATTAGGGCCACATTCAGGAAAAACAAATAAATCTGAGATTTCGAGAATAAGAAGTCCGAAGTTTAAAAGAAATAAAAGTCGTAATATTATAAAGTAGTAATTGTACGTGTTATTTTAGAGGGGAAATAGTGTGAAAATGAGGAATGTGGAGCTTCTTGTGATTTTATTCTTGTAATATTACAACTTTTTTTCTCGTTAAGTTACTTATTTATTCTTGTAAAGATACGTCTTTATTCTTGTAAAGTTATGTCTATATTCTCGTAAAGTTACATCTTTATTCTCGTAAAGTAAGTCTTTATTCTCGTAAAGTTATGTCTATATTCTTGTAAAGTTACTTCTTTATTCTCGTAAAGTTACGTCTTTATTCTCGTAAAGTTACTTCTTTATTCTCGCAAAGTTACGTCTTTATTCTCGCAAAGTTACGTCTTTATTCTAGTAAAGTTATGTCTTTATTCTCGTAAAGTTATGTCTATATTCTTGTAAAGTTACTTCTTTATTCTCGTAAAGTTACGTCTTTATTCTCGCAAAGTTACGTCTTTATTCTCGCAAAGTTACGTCTTTATTCTAGTAAAGTTATGTCTTTATTCTCGTAAAGTTATGTCTATATTCTTGTAAAGTTACTTCTTTATTCTCGTAAAGTTACGTCTTTATTCTCGCAAAGTTACGTCTTTATTCTCGCAAAGTTACGTCTTTATTCTCGTAAAGTTATATCTTTATTCTCGCAAAGTTACATCTTTATTCTCGTAAATTTACGTCTTTATTCTAGTAAGTTTACGTCTTTATTCTCGTAAAGTTACTTCTTTATTCTCGCAAAGTTACATCTTTATTCTCGTGGTTACGTCTTTATTCTCGTAAAGTTACGTCTTTATTCGTAAAGTTACGTCTTTATTCTCGTAGTTACGTCTTTATTCTTGTAAAGTTATGTCTATATTCTTGTAAAGATACGTCTTTATTCTCGTAAAGTTACGTCTTTATTCTCGCAGTTACGTCTTTTTTCTCGCAGTTACGTCTTTAGTCTCGTAAAGTTACGTCTTTATTCCCGCAAAGTTACGTATTTATTCTCGTAAAGTTACGTCTTTATTCTCGCAGATACGTCTTTTTTCTCGCAGTTACGTCTTTAGTCTCGTAAAGTTACGTCTTTATTCTCGTAAAGTTTTGACGTTATTCTCGCAGTTACGTCTTTAGTCTCGTAAAGTTATGTCTTTATTCTCGTAAAGTTACATCATTATTCTCACAAAGTTATGTCTATATTCTTGTAAAGTCATGTCATTATTATCGTAAAGTTACGTCTTTATTCCCGTAAAGTTACGTCTTTATTCTCGCAGTTATGTCTATATTCTTGTAAAGTTACGTCTTTATTCTCGAAAGTTACGTCTTTATTCTCGAAAGTTACGTCTTTATTCTCGTAAAGTTACGTCTTTATTCTCGTAAAGTTACGTCATTATTATTGTAAAGTTACGTCTTTATTCTCGCAGTTATGTCTATATTCTTGTAAAGTTACGTCTTTATTCTCGAAAGTTACGTCTTTATTCTCGTAAAGTTACGTCTTTATTCTCGTAAAGTTACGTCTTTATTCCCATAAAGTTACGTCTTTATTCTCGCAGTTATGTCTATATTCTTGTAAAGTTACGTCTTTATTCTCGTTAAGTTACGTCTTTATTCCCGTAAAGTTTTGACTTTATTCTCGTAATATTACAACCTTTTTTTCTTCATAGTACGACTTTATTCTCAAAATCTCAGATGTTTTTTTTCCTGAATGTGGCCGTAATTAAAAGAAATTTAACATCAAGCATTTTCACTTAATGTGGATGTTCAAGCTTATTTACCATCAGTTATTAACGTGCCTGGCTAATTTTTTCAAAATAAGATACTAAAAACGTCCCGTGTTGTGTGGAATTCTTTTGGGGGTTGGGAATATTTCATCTTTTCTAACTGAAGGAATAATATCAGGTCATTTCGGTCGACGTTCCCATTTCCACTCCAACAAAATCCTTCTCTGAGCAAGAAGATAAACCCCTCTTTTATTTTATTAGTCATTCATATACTGTGTATCTGCTTATATCTAATTCTATCTGCTTCTATCTGCTTCTATCTGCTTCTATCTGCTTCTATCTGTGTGTCTGTGATCAGGTGATGACTGTGTCTCTGTCATGTGGAGTAGAGAGCTCTGGTATTTATTTCTGGAGCCAGCGTTCGTTCGCTCTATTTTTCTTCTCGGGGGACGTGACTGGAAATCCTCCAAGGACACGGTGTGAATCGGCGTGCCAACGCCTCCAACGCTCTCGCCAGCAGAGCTCTTTCAGACACCCGGCCGCCGCACAAAAGAACAAACAGAACAGCGAGTACCGCCAGGGATCAGGTTGTAGGTGCCGGGACTTCTGGGAAACCGGGGAGAGCTGCGTGGGGTACGTGACAGATCCTGAGGGACCCCCTCTCTGAGGAAACGTCTGCTTCTTGTTTCTCTGCACCAAACTCTGAACCGTTCAGGAGTCGTAGATCTGACCTGCTCGGGACGCTTCACACGGGAAACACGTCTCTCTTTGATGCTTCGGAAAGGACATTACAAATAAATAACCGAATGAATAACAAGGAATAAGTGTGTTACACGGTGCTCAGTAAAGGTAGAATTGTAGAGCGTCTTTGCACTTTTTTAAAGTGACATCAGAGAGGTGATAATGAACATCTGGATGATGAGCTGATGAGCTGATGAGCTGGAGGTGAACGGGGTGGAGGAGGGTCACGTCCGTTCCTACTAAAACGACAACTGACAGCAAAGCGGAGAGCGGTTTATCGGCTAGACCTCGGAGGGCGAATGAGTGATGAAGTTACGCGATTGGTTCGGCCGAGTGTTGTTGGAGTTTCCTCATTGGCTCTCATTGCTATTTCAAAATGAAAAGGTGTTTGGAAAATGTTGTCAGAAGTCGATTTTTAGTGGATTGTTTAGACGAAAAAACAGGAAGTTTACGGTTCTCGTAATATTACGACTTTTTTTCTCGTAAAGTTATATTCTCGTAATATTACGACTTTTTTCTCATAAAGTTATATTCTCGTAATATTACGACTTTTTTTTCTCGTCAACAGAAGATGTTGTCAGAAGTAGATTTCGGTGGATTGTTTAGACGGAATAACAGGAAGTTTACGAGCAGTACGCCATGTTGTTTCCTGTTTGAAAACCAGAGACCAATCAGGTTCGTTCAACGATTGAGTTGAGTCAAAGAGTTTAGAAGCAAAGAGACGAAACTCTGGTGTTTTTTTTAAAACAGCTGCTGCCGCCATTTTGGACTGAAGACACTTATTATATTTATAATATTGTTATTATTCAACACAGGACATTTCAGTAGAATCTGACATAGAATATAAATAATGTAGTTCTACTTCAGTACGTCTCTTTGTAGGAGGACGTCTTACTGGCGTCTGGTCGTCTCTTTCAGTCCAAAATGGCGGAAGCGTAGCTCTGATGCTGGAACCAACTATTGACTTCACTTCCTAGAGATATACGTTTTTTGTCCTCTATACCTATATACCTATATACCGCTGGATTTAACATCACAGACGTGACTGCTGACTATCAGTGGAACACTTAAGACACAAATTGACAGACTGACCGAACACGGTCCAGACAGATACTCAGGTTTGTTATTTGAAATTAGACTTCAGTGATGTGATTGGCTGTGAACGTCCAGTCAGCTGATGGAGAGAGATTTGTGAATGAATGAGTCGTCCTGACTGAACTTCATTCAGATGGAAACATGCTAACAGTGTAGACAGTCACAGTATATCTCTCTAAACGTCTCGTTAATCTGTGTCGGATCAGTCTCCGTCCAAACATCTGCTGGGCGATGAGCCGGTAACATTCGGTTTAACAGCCAGTAGGTGAAAGTTGATCTCTGTGACCTCAGATTAGGCTTCAACACGTTGATCCAATCAGCTCGTCTCTCCTGCCGACCTGCAGAGAGGAAGTGACGCCCTCACACACGATTTAATCCCTCAAGTTGTTATCTTTCCTTGTGTGATGATTTTATTGATTGATTAGTTTGTATGTACAGCAGGTCTCTCTCTGTGGGTCATGACCTCATGACCTCATGACCTCATGGCCTCATGACCTCATGACCTCAGCAGGTATCAAACAGGTGTGGATATGTCGCTCTTTGTGTCCCTGCAGGATGCGACTCTGGTTTTGGGAACGCGACGGCGAAGCGTCTGGACGCTCTGGGCTTCCAGGTGTTCGCCACGGTGATGGACCTGTCGGGAGGCGGAGCCAGAGAGCTGCAGAAGACCTGCTCCCCCCGTCTCACCGTCCTCCAGGTGGACATCACCCAACCACAGCAGGTCCAACAGGCGCTGCTGGACACCAAGGCCAAGCTGGGCCTCAAAGGTAAGGACTAACGGGAGTAACTGAGGAGTATGTGACGAGTAACTGAGGAGTAACGGAGGAGTAACAGAGGAGTATGTGAGGAGTAACGGAGGAGTATATGAGGAGTAACAGAGGAGTATATGACGAGTAACTGAGGAGTAACGGACGAGTATATGACGAGTAACTGAGGAGTAACAGAGGAGTAACTGAGGAGTAACGGAGGAGTAACAGAGGAGTATATGACGAGTAACTGAGGAGTAACGGACGAGTATATGACGAGTAACTGAGGAGTAACAGAGGAGTAACTGAGGAGTAACGGAGGAGTAACAGAGGAGTATGTGAGGAGTAACTGAGGAGTAACGGAGGAGTAACAGAGGAGTATGTGAGGAGTAACTGAGGAGTAACAGAGGAGTAACTGAGGAGTAACAGAGGAGTGTATGAGTATATCTAGTGAAGCCCGTCTGTTAAACAGAGTTGGCCGCGGTCGGAGGACGCGGGGGAGACCGTAGCTTTGGTCTCCAGGACCGGAGTCTCTGCTCCTCTGCTCCTCTGCTCCTCTGCCTGCCTTCACTCACACACCACACTCCTTCTCTCTCTCTCTCCACCTCTCACGTGCATGCTGCTCACTCCACACTGCAGAAGAGTTAGTTTAGCTCTGAGAATATCTAGTGAATGTTCAGTGGACGTTTGTGCAGAAATAACTGCTGCAGCTCCTCCAGACCAACAGAGGTTTCCCGTGTCTTGTGAAGTGACGGGGTTCCGCAGAGAGAAACGTTATCGTCTCCCACCAAAACTCTGGCGTCTCCCCCGTTCCCTCCGGCCGCGGTCGGGAGGCTGAGGCGGGAAAAAGCCAACACTAGAACCAGCATTGATGGAGAGATCTGTTGCCTAGCAACGCAATTCCGTTGAAATGAGCGTTTCAGACAGACGGTGAATATACAGGTATATTCAATGTACTCGCAAAACGGCACCGATATCAACTTTATGGCAGCGTGACGTTAACCTCTCGTCAACATCTTTCGGGTCCTCACGCTCCACCTCTCAGACGGTGCGGGCGAGACGGGCCGGTGGTGCGCCCGACCCCGCAGGGCCGGGATCCCACCTCAGCAGGCGCACTGAGGACAGTCCGCCCCGGGCGCCATTCGCACCGGGAGCAGGGAGCCCCGTCACGGTGTGGCGAGGTCCAGGCGGGGAGTGCTGTAAAGCTGCGGCCGCGAGCCACCTTCTCCCTGAGCCTTTTCAAGCCCGACCTAGATCCGGTGGCGGCGCACCGCCTCGTATGCGGGACTCCCCAGCCTGCCGGTGTGTCGCTCACACCCTCCAGCTGGCTGTTAACGAGGGTCTTTAGGCACAGAGAAGTACTCGTATCGGTACTCGGTATCGGAGAGTACCCTAATGTAAGTACTTATACTCGGTCTGAATAAAGCGGTATCCCTAGTTACAGCACGTAAACATGTTCTAGTAGAAACACAAAATACACGCATGAACCTGATAATGAGCACCTTTAATAATAATAATAATATATTATATAAAATGATAATAATAATACGAATAAATACTAAAAATATATTATATAACCATGAAAGTGTGATTTCAACAAACACATTTCTAAAGCTCATTATCATGAAACGATCTTCCATCCTGCTTCAATAAAAAAGCTTGTCTTCGTTTGACTAAAGCTGTTTTTATTTGTCCAAAGTCTGTTTTTATGACTTTTTATCAGTTTGACGGCAGACAGGAAGTTACCTGGGCGGGTCCGTTCAGGTGTTTTTAACCGTCTGTCTGCCAGCCTGGATGTTCTCTTCCTGGTTATCTGTCATCAGCTCTGGAACAGTTCAGACCCAAACAAAGTTCCCACAGCGGCTCGTAAAGAAAACAAAGCAAAGGATTGTGGGTCAGCCGCCTCAGATAAGGACGAGCGAGGCTTGTTTACACTAGAGAGAGAGGGGGGGGGGGGTTGACCTCATGGTGCTCTGAGTGTGTTGGCAGTCTGCAGTGTTTGTGATTACAGTCTTATCTACACACAGTCAGACTGTAGGACGTCTTATATAACTAGCAAACACACCGTAGTAACTCCACAGTATAAATATACTCCAGTACAAGTCAGAGTACAGAAATAAAACCCTGTTCTGTTGGTAACCATGGTGACGGGTTTAGTGGGCGGAGCGTTAAGCGGAGGCAGAATAACTCTGAACACGTTAGCTAATGACTTTGAGATGACTTTGAGATGACTAACTGTGATCGGAGGCTCTGGTGAGCTACAATATCGGCGAAACGTTTCAGGGACGGAGAGTAAATGTTGCTATAAATTTGTAAAATGTCCCAGTGACTTAATTTAGACTCTGGTCACATAATGAGTTCATCAAAAGGTTCTTAGTTCCTGGGGAAAGTTCCTGCGGTGGAAACAAGGCTTTAGTAGAAACTGAGCAGCAGTGGGCCGAGTGTCGAGCCCTGAGGGACGCCACACATGATGTCACCTTTCACACAGTCTGTTCCTCAGCTCAGTGAGGACTCGTTCACACCTGTATAATGTTTGTGTGTGTGTGTGTGTGTGTGTGCTTGCCCGGCAGGTCTGTGGGGTCTGGTGAACAAACGCCGGCGTGTGCGTGAACTTCGGAGACGCCGAGCTGTCGCTGATGTCAAACTTCCGCGGCTGCATGGAGGTCAACTTCTTTGGCACGCTGAGCGTCACCAAGAGCTTCCTGCCGCTGCTGCGCCGGGCCAAAGGTCGCATCATCACCATCTCCAGCCCCGCCGGTGTGTAACACACACAAACACACACACACACACACACACACCAACACGAACACACACACACAGATGATGTAGTAAATGTTAATTGAATGTTTCCAGAAGAACTGAACCACAGATGAACTGACTGCTGCCTTCAAGCTGCCAAACTAAACAAACAGAGCTGCTGCTCGTCTCTCCGCCGCTCGTTTCCAACTGACATCTCGCCAAAACATCAGAGTACGACCAAGTCAGTCGCAGAGCCCCCCCCCCCCCCCCCCCCCCCCCCGACAGAAGTAACGTGATCAGCAGATTTCATCCTGCTGGATCATCTGAAATGTGCCGACTCTCAGTTTTGGGCTGAATGTGGTGAAGAGGAAGACGATGTGAGGCTGGGAGGTTCTGTGCTCTTCAGGAGCCACGCCGGCTCTAATATCGGTCAACGACGTCATATTTAACAGTTCTAAATGGAAACGGAGACGTTATAAAACATAACTAATAAAGTTTTATGACTCAGCTGTTCTGAGAGCGACCTCAGCTGACCTCAGATCTCCTCTTGTGGAGGCTTCTTACTGCATGTTCTGTTTCTGTCACGTCGTGCCGTAGACAAAGCTCATTGGTTAGTCTGTGTGTGATGTCATGATGATGTCATGATGACGTCATGGTGACGTCCTACCTGTGTTTACCAGGTGACCAGCCGTTTCCCTGCCTGGCGGCGTATGGAGCGTCGAAAGCAGCCCTCAACCTCTTCATCAACACGCTGAGACACGAGCTGGAGCCCTGGGGCGTCCAGGTGTCCACCGTCCTGCCCTCCTCGTTCAAGACAGGTAACTCCACCCACCTTTACACCACCCATTACTACACCTCTACACCACTTACCACTGCAAGGATTAAATCAGGATGAAGTCAGGGTTAAATCAGGATGATGTCAGGATTCAATCAGGATGATGTCAGGGTTAAATCAGGATGATGTCAGGATTCAATCAGGATGAAGTCAGTGTTAAATCAGGATGATGTCAGGATTCAATCAGGATGATGTCAGGGTTAAATCAGGATGATGTCAGGGTTAAATCAGGAAGAAGTCAGGGTTAAATCAGGATGATGTCAGGGTTAAATCAGGATGATGTCAGGGTTAAATCAGGAAGAAGTCAGGGTTAAATCAGGATGATGTCAGGGTTAAATCAGGATGATGTCAGGATTCAATCAGGATGAAGTCAGGACGAAATCAGGATGATGTCAGGATTCAATCAGGATGAAGTCAGGACGAAATCAGGATGATGTCAGGGTTAAATCAGGATGATGTCAGGATTCAATCAGGATGAAGTCAGGACGAAATCAGGATGATGTCAGGATTAAATCAGGATTCAATCAGGATTCAGTCAGTATGATGTCAGGATTAAATCAGGAAGAAGTCAGGATTAAATCAGGATGAAGTCAAGGTTAAATCAGGATGATGTCAGGATTAAATCAGGAAGAAGTCAGGATTCAATCAGGATGAAGTCAGGATTAAATCAGGATTCAATCAGGATGAAGTCAGGATTAAATCAGGATTCAGTCAGTATGATGCCAGGATTAAATCAGGAAGAAGTCAGGATTAAATCAGGATGAAGTCAGGGTTAAATCAGGATGATGTCAGGATTAAATCAGGAAGAAATCAGGATTCAATCAGGATGAGTCAGGATTAAATCAGGATTCAATCAGGATGAAGTCAGGATTCAATCAGGAAGAAGTCAGGACGAAATCAGGATGAAGTCAGGATTAAATCAGGATGAAGTCAGTATGATGTCAGGATTCAATCAGGATGAAGTCAGGATTAAATCAGGATTCAATCAGGATGAAGTCAGGATTAAATCAGGATTCAATCAGGATGAAGTCAGGATTAAATCAGGCTTCAATCAGGACGAAATCAGGATGAAGTCAGGATTAAATCAGGATGAAGTCAGTATGATGTCAGGATTAAATCAGGATGAAGTCTGAATTAAATCAGGAATAAATCATAACATTTTTAGAGGGAAACTTGACTAAAGATCTGAGGTTTGATCCTCAGTTATACGTACGTTATATGTTCCATGAGTTGTTGACTGGGATCCAATCAGCAGCACTGACCTCTGACCTCTGACCTCTGACCTCTCCAGCGCCACACAGAAACAGCCCATCATGTTGTTATTGATCCTGATCGGTCAGGAGGAGTAAACTGCTCTGCTCTTCCTGTTGCTGTTCTCTCCTCCGGGCCTTGTACTGTGTTGTGGTTTTGGACATGATGACAGGCCTCCCGCTGAGCAGAATACTGTCCTAATGAGGACCACATGTGGGCCGGACCATCTGCTGCCGACTGTTGATGGTGAGGCTGGATGTGATCAGAGCGCCGACACGCCGTTGGCCAATAGGAAACCTTCACGTGGGCCTCGCGCCGCTCCTCTCCTCAGTGTGGATTCTTAGTGTGGGGCTGAAAAACACAATGTCATCATGTCCTAACGTGTCTCCGGGAGACGTTTACAAAGACACTGAACTCACAGCTTCATGGTCCTGAGATAGAGGAGCGTATTTAGAGGATCAGCTGCGTGGTGTAAACAGTTGAGCCGGGACACTTTATCCTGGTTGTTCTCACTTTAATCCTGAAGGAACAGGTTCGTGTTTAAAGTCTTAATCCTGCTGTTGCTCTGCTGGAGGAACTCTATCCAGACGGTGTGTTGACATCCTGTTCACAGCTTCTATCCTGAATACGTTACGACACGATGCTCAGCCTGTTAGCGGCCTGTTGGCAGGATCTAAACACTTCATACTGTCAATATGAAACATCAGCCTACAGATGTTTAACATGCAGTCTGTGTTACAAACTGGGCCCCTTTTAGTGATGACGTCATGATGAGGTCACGCTGTCAGCTGGAGGCTAACGCTAGCAGTAGGCTAGGAAATCCAGTGTCCAGTGTCTCCAGTGTCTCCGGTGTCTTCAGTGTCTCCAGTGTCTCCAGTGTCTCCGGTGTCTTCAGTGTCTCCGGTGTCTCGTGGTGGTAACGCCGGTCTGTGTTGTCTCTGCAGGTCAGTCCAGTAACAGCGTCTACTGGGAGCAGCAGCACAAACAGCTGCTCCAGAGTCTGTCTCCGGCGCTGCTGGAGGACTACGGCGAGGACTACGTGACGGAGACCAAGGAGCTGTTCCAGAGCCACGCCAGCCAGGCCAACCCGGACCTCAGCCCCGTCGTCGACACCATCGTCCAGGCGCTGCTGTCGCCGCAGCCACGGGCGCGCTACTTCGCGGGTCCCGGCGTGGGCCTCATGTACTTCATCCACAGCTACTGCCCCTTCAGCATCAGCAACCGCTTCCTCCAGAAACTGTTCGTGAAGAAGAAGCTGATGCCGCGCGCTCTGAGGAAGCACTCGGGCTTCGACCTGAACCTGAGCCTCCACAACAACAACAACAACAACAACGAGGAGGAGGCGGAGGAGAAGCTGAAGTAGCGGCGAGGCGGTCGGAGGCGGAGGCATCCGGCAGGATAAAGGACCACTTCTGTAACGCACTCCTAGAGCTCCATCCTGTCCTTCTCTATGTGCTGTTTCTAACTGTTGAAGGGATCATAGTGATGCACCAAAATGGTTTCTGTTTGTGTCTGTGTCGTCGTCCGGCTCGGTGGCGCCCCCCCGGGATCAGGGGGCGGGGCCCGGTAGAAGTAGCAGCGCAGCCACAGGTCGATCTGAGAACACTTCACCTCCGTCAGCGAGATCAGCCGCTCTGACTTCACACTGACGCCTCGTGCCTTCATCACACGGAGAGGAAAGATGGCGGATCCTCACGACAGCAGCTGGTCGTTAACCGGCGGCGGCGTTAAAGAGTCTGATGATGTCACCGCGGCATCACATCTCAACGATAATAAAAGTGAGATTTAAAGAAGTCATTTACTTTCAGAGGTAAATCAGGATTTAGTCAGGATTAAATCAGGATTACGATAAAGTCAAGATTAAATCAGGATTCAATCAGAAGTAAATCAGGATTACGATTACATAAAGATTCAATCAGGATTCAATCCAGATTCAATCAAAATCAGGGTTGAATCTGATTCAATCAGGATTACGATACAGTCAGGATTCAATCAGGATTCAATCAGGATTAAATCAGGATTAGATCAGCCTAATTAGCAGATCAGAGAACTCCTGGATTAACCAATCAAAATGATTGACAGGTTAATTGATCGGTTAATTGATAATGAAAAACTTGGTTGAGATGTCTGTCCTTCGTAGAATGTGAACTATCTCCACCCGTGTGGTCCGTCGGGAGCGTTGAAACGAGCGCGCTCAGTGAGACCAGCTGCTGTCGCGACGTCGTCAGATTCATTTCCATCTCTGAATCAACGTCCAGATAACAACAGAAATATCTAAAGAAAACATTCCCACATCTGATCTCTGTGTTTGTTTTCTGCTTCACAGCGACAGGAAACAGAATATTTTCAAAACAAAAGTACACATTTCAGTTATGTGTTTGATTTATACTCACAAAACCAAAATAGAGTAACTTTATTATTTGTTTTTTTCAGACGGGGGGAGTATAAGTATGAATATCAGACTTCCTGTTTGGACTAAACTTCACAATAAAAGCACCAAATACTGAACTGCAAGTAAAGGTGAGCCCCTGCTGATGATGTAGTTTGTATAAAAGCAGATCATTTAGTTATATTTAGGTTTAGTTTCCTTGTTTCTGTCAGAAAACAACACACAGACCCGTCTGACGGTTTGAACTCTGACTTCATCAGATTCAGGATCTTTGAATGTTTCGTCACCTCGTGTCCTGATTTTAATGATTCAACAACATAAAGAAATAAAACACGTAGCAGTGATGAATGTTCCAGATCAAACAGCTCTATTTATTGTGCTCATAAATACAACAACGATGTTAGAAAGTGAATGTTTCTGGAATATATATTTGCACTGTTTCTGTCTGATTCACCTCCAACATTATTATTATTATTGGTGTGAATGCTGGAAGCATGTAAAACTGTCTAACTGGAAATCATTTAGCAGTAACATCGGAGCAGTTAAGATCAAAGGTTTCCTTGGTAACCGTTGATTGATGGTACTCAGGTGACATAGATGAAGTAATCAGAGCAGGCTGACACACGCACACACACACACACAGTTAAAGAAGCCAACAGGCCAAAGGGCCTTTTCCTATCATACCACCTCACACAGTCCGTTTCTGTCTGACTCCCCCCTCACCACACACACACCACACGCACACAAAACCCTTCAAAAATAAAAGCCCCATACAGTAACTGTATCTTAAAAGCAGGCTCACAATAAGGCCTATCATACCTGTTTCTTATGGAATATTGTCCCTGTGGATATCAGATAGTCTTATTATGCCTCCCCCTAACCTGTCCCTTCAAAATAAAAAGCCCCATAGAGTGACTGTTTCTTAACAGGAAGCTCCCAATTAGACTACTTTTACAAAATAAAAGCCCCCAACTCTCATTGTATGTTAACAGGAAACTAGGGATTCACCTAGTTTTTCAAAATAAAAGCCCCATAAGGTAACTTTCTTAACAGGGAACTCAGAACTAACTATTTATAATCTTCAGCTGCTTTTCATTCAATTACACATTCTGATTCATATTCTTCTGATTTTGATTCTGTATCCTTCTTCATACAGATTAAAGCCAGCAACGCAGTGTAGCATCAGCTATTCAAAAACCTTCAAATATTTCCACATCTTTTATACACTATTGGTATTATTCAACTTTTCAATGAAATTCATAAAAATTAAAACCCATTCCCACTTTTCCATCTATTCCTACTACTTCACATTCTTCTAACAACATTTAAGCCAGCATAACAGCGTAGCGTCAGCTCTTCAGCAACCAGCATTCACACCGCAATTTCTTCAGAAATTGCTTTTCTAGTTATTATTATTATTATTATTTTCTGCCCACTTTTCTC
Organism: Sebastes umbrosus; assembly: GCF_015220745.1. Taxonomy (NCBI): domain Eukaryota; kingdom Metazoa; phylum Chordata; class Actinopteri; order Perciformes; family Sebastidae; genus Sebastes; species Sebastes umbrosus. Next base: position 23,677 of record NC_051270.1, on the reverse strand, counting down.
TTTTTGAATCAAAACTATTTATGACATATTTTCTTTTATCACTTAAACTGTGAATTTTGTATTAAAGAATGTAAAAAAAAAACAAAAAAAAACACAAATATGATGTAAATGTTCACCTGGTTCATTCTTTGATAGAAATAAAGTCGACTTTTTCAGACTATGCTTCCTCTGGTGATTTATAGATCAGGTTTTCATCGAAAATAAAAAGTAAAATGCAGTTTCAAGATACACAAAATAAAACCAGATTAAAAGATTATTAACACATAAAATCACTTTGGAATCTGCAATATATGATTTTTATATTTTAACTCTTAAAACTCAATACGTTAAAACATTAAAGTTCAAATGAAAAAAAAAGTGCAGCATGTTTTAGGCTTTATGTTGCTATGACAACACAGTGACATTAAATCAAACCATCCACTTAAAATATGAACTTCTTCAAAGTATTTATTAGGCTGTCAAAGTTAATAACTCGTTAACCGCAAATTCATTTTATGCCACTGGCGTTACTGGCATCATCTGAAACTAGAGAACCTGATGAATCCCATCGGTACCAGCCATGTCAGACTAGCTGGTCATGAAGGAGGTTAAATAACGCTCCAGTACCTGTGAGGGTTTCTGGATCAATATCTGTCATTGTTTTGTGTTGTTAATTGATTTATAATAATAAATATATATATATGTGTGTGAGAGAGCTGGAAAGCATCTCCCTCACTCAAGGTGGAGAGACACTCAGGTGCACAGTGACGGTGTAAAGTTGGACAAAAAAATCTAATACAGGAAGTGATTATGCTTATGTTGTGCTTTTATTTTGGTAAACTACTAATCACTCTCTCTGAGGTCTCCAGCTGCCATCAATCACCTAGTTGGACCAAACCAAGTGGCAGGAGGAGAGGGGTGAGGGTAGTGGTGTTTCTTTGTTAAGTTGGGATTGTTTGTTTCTTCAGTTTATAATAGTGAACTTGTGTTAGACAGTATAGTCCGTGTGTATTTTCTATATATATTAGTATGGTGATGATTTATTTGTAAATACAGTTAATTAATTTATTTGGGCTGTTCAGGTGCCCTTTATTGTTGGGAGGATCCCTCTGCTAATTAGGCCAGCTGTTAAAGGAGCCTGTGGGTCAGAGGAGCAGGTTGAATGTCTCTTCAGTCACTGAAGTCTGTGTGACCTGAAAGAAACCGGTTTCATTGTCCAGCTGCCTGTTTCACCACCAGGGAGATTGGGATGTTCTTTTTGTCACTTGCTGAATATCACCAGTAAAAAGACCACGTCATACCGCTCCATCCCGCCTGGGTTTGCATCCTCGTTGTAAGGACTAACCACACTCAAATCCTTACAACATACATTTACATAAAGCAGCATATTTGTCCACTCCCATGTTGATAAGAAGATTAAATACTGGACTAATCTCCCTTTAAGGTTCATTTAGAACAGATAAAACATGTGATTAATTGTGATTAACTATTTCAATTGACTGACAGCCTGAGTCCTATTTATACGTCTATATTTTACCTGTAGATATACATTTTAAAACATTTATATTAAAATAAATAAAGTGAAATGATGACACGTTTACTGTGTGATGATTAGATGAGTAACATCAGTAACAGCTGCGGTCCGTTTATCGGAAGATGGAATCGGTGTTTATTCTTCACAGAACGACTCCAGCCAGCGTTTTACGTTTTTCTGAGAACTCTGAGAGGCCCGAGAGGCTGACCGTCCGTCCGTCCTCGCCGTCCTCCACCGCGTGGGAGTCAGAAGGCGACCGCATGGCGGTGACCTTTGACCCGGTGTGTGTTTCAATTTCCCTCAGCGGGCCTCCCGACGCCGCCACACAACATCTCATCAGAGAGCAGAGAGAGAGAGCGGTCGGTTCATATCGGAGGTGTTCCACGACGAGACGCTCCAATAAAAATAACTTCTTACTTCTTACATCTGTGTGTATAATTTATCTATAATTAGAAGTGCACTGGGGGAGTTGGGTCAGTTGTTCTTCAGTAAACCTGCTGACAAACAGAACCACGACCTCCTCGGTGGAGATAATTACAGAGAACCAACAGGCTGTATTTTCTCTCACAATAACTTGTGCTCCAGATTACAGCTCACACAACCAGTACTTACTGTATAACTACCACAACACACGGCCTTATTTAACTATTGTCCTCCATCTATCATGTCGGATGAAATCTGTGTCTTTTTGTTGGTTTCTTTCTTCACTTCCTGGATAATGTGAATTATATGAAGCCAAGTTTAGGTTCTTTATTCACTGCTGGTTCGTTATTTAGTGAAACTCAGATGTTTGTCAAATCTTAATCTGAAATGTAACTGGCAAATAAATATAGTGGAGTAAAAAGTACAAAAGTACAATATCCCCCTCCGTCTCCAGGAAATACTCAAGTACAAGTACCTCAAAGCATACTTGAGTACAGTACTTAACATTACACCGTCATTCTGCGTGTCATGAGGACGCGTTTTCGCGTCCACAGAAAAACAACTTAGTTAAGGTAAGGGAAAATGTCACGGTTCGGCTTAAAAGAAGTACGTAAACTAAGTAAAACTCGTACGGAAACATCAATAAAAAACATGACAAACGTCACTGACGTAACTTACAAAACAAAACTACAGTCTTGAACACCGGTCTCCTGGTTCCACGTCAACATCAGCGCCTGTGATAGGTGGACTTTTATTGAAAAAAGCTGATCGGTTATAAATTAACTTCTAGGTAATAAAAGTAGTTGTATTGACATAAAAGATGAATTCATCGTTAAATGGGTCATAAAAACAACTGAAATTCATGAAGGGTTAAAAACGTTTAAAACGTTTGAGTGTTAAAACAAAGTTTTTTAAAAACACTTTAAAAAGTTTTTTTTGGTTAAAACCTCTGTAAATGTCAGGATATCTTCCTGTCAGTAGCTTATCTGTGATCTACCTGTTGAGTCTTTTGTGTGATCGATTTGTCATACCTGTCGAGGCCAGAAGGGGAGGCTCTCGACCACGATGCCTCATTCTCTATGAAGCTGCCAGAGAGGGAAGAATCGTGTCAATACTAATATTTACCTTATTCAAGTAAAGAAACAAGTATTTTATACTCGAACTTTGAGATATGTTTGCCAAGTTGTTCTGTTCTGTTTTATTAATACGCTAACTGAATTTCGAGTGTTTTGTAAGTTTTATTGACATTTTACGAGCGTGAATTGAATCACTGTTTTAAGCTAGTTTAGCTCCGATTGGTCTGCCGCTGTCATGACGCCTCACACGATGTCGGGCTTTCAACTAAATCCAATGTAACCGACCCGCGGCGTTATTCAAACGGTTTGAAGCAGTGATGTAGTATTAATAGCTTGAGAGTCCGTTTCAGGGCGGGAGGGAGGTCAAGTGGACGGGTCAAATAAACACAAGACTTCCAACCAGGAGACCCATATTGGTGCCCCGTGTGAGGCTAAAAGAAACGTTGACTTATTTTGTTACATCAATCCCGTGAGTCGCTAGTCAGTGAAGTTAACGTCAACCATGACCATTTCCTTACTCTTATTAAAGAACGGATTTCTCTAGTGCCCTCATCGTATGTGTAAGGAGATGGTGTGAAGCCAAGAAAGACAGAGTATGAGACTGTAAAATGTACATTGTGTTTAAACCTGAACCTTTTTGTTTGTGTAATTAATCACTGATGCATTTGTGTGTTGATTCTAAAGTAATTGTTTAAGACAAGAAACAAGGTATTTAAGAAGATAGAGGAAATTCAAAGTAATTTGTGTTTTATAGGATATTTAGTTTAGTTTAATTCCTTTTGCTCAGATAATTCATGTTTATAGACTTTTTTTCATATTGCTTATTGCACACTAAACGCCTTGGCCCATTATCGTGGCATTTATACACCTTTTCGTGCGAACGGGCTGGTTCACTGTAGTTTCTATCAAACCAGCAGGAGGAAATAGGGACTTTGTTGGAGACTATTTTCAGCTGCGGATCAACACGTTCTCACTCCCAACTCGTCAAATACCACCGTTTGGAACCACACAACGGCACAGGGTACCGCTCTAGCGTTAACATCGCTTTCAAAAAAAACTTCACAGGAAGTTAAGTTTAGGCAACACAACCACTTAGTTAGGTCAAAGAGTTTAGACGCACAGAGATGAAACTCTTGTGTTTTTGTGACAACAGCCGCTACCGCCATTTTGAAGTAAAAACGCTTATTATATTTATAATATTTTTATTGTTCACCATAGGACATCTTCAGTAGAATATGGACAATAGAATAGAAATGATGTAGTTTTACTCTAGTACGTCTCTTTGTAGGAGGACGTTTTACTGCCATCTGGTTGTCCCTTTCAGTCCAAAATGGTGGAAGTGTAGCTCTGCTGCTGGAACCAACTATTGACTTCTCTTCTTAGAGATATATGTTCTTTAATTAGAGTAAGGAAACGGTCGTGGTTGACGTTAAATTCACTGACTAACGACTCACAGGACTGACGATACCGACGAATCATGTGACTAAAGAGTGACGTGACAAAATAAGTTATTTTTAGCCTCACACGGGGCACCAAATATGGCTCTCCTGGTTGAAAGTCTTGTGTTTGTTTGACCCGTCCACCTGCCCTCCCTCCCCGCCCTGAACGGACTCTCACGCTATTAATACTACGTCACTGCTTCAAACGTTCGAATAACGCAGCGGGTGGGTTTACAGTGTCAGTACAGTTACACACTGTTACTAAAGGGTTCCTCTGTGCGGTCGGTCTCCGATGCCGAAGGGTACTGACCAGATGGCGGTGTTTGGATACGAGTTCGTAGCGACATTCACGGCTGGTCGGAGTTCAACATGAAGAATCTCAACGGACGTTTCCTTGAATTTAGTTTGTACACAGAAGTCTTTAAGATTTAATGGTCCATCTCTCTGGTTTCTAGGAAACCCTCCTCAGGATAAACCAGGTGTGCGTCCTCAGCTGCTCTGTGGTGGATCCGGTCCAGCAGCAGCTGGGTCAGTGGGTTGAGCTGTTGGCTCAGCTCTCCGGGGTCCAGGGTCCAGACCCAGCAGCTTAACTGGACCGACCCGGCGCGGACTGGGAGAGAGGTGTCGGCGTTCACCTCCAGCTCGCTCGGCCACCATGTGGTGTGAGCGTTTTACTCTGGCAGAGCGGCAGCTGAGGAAATCCGGCCTCGTTTCCATCGGGAGCGAGGGAGTCCAAATGTTCCCCTTGATTAAAATATGTGGTCCCTGTAGAAGCCTAGACCCCCCCCCCCCACTCCCCCTCCCCAAGAACCAGCTCCCAGCCAAGGGATGGAAATAACTCACATTATTCAAAGCTCTGTGGGATACCAGCTGGCTGCTTCACAGAGTCACTGGGTTTGATTCTCACTCACAATCTCCACAGAGCACTATGATTTACTATTACCACCCCCCCCAACCCCCCTAAAACACACATTTTTCTCTGCTCTCTCCTCATTTGACCCGTTAGTTCTGAGGACAGAGGACACCTCCATCAGCGCTGGAAGGAAACGCTGATGAGGTTTAAACGCTCAGTAGGCCGTAACGGTCCCCCGCCAGAGGAGTCGGACAGTTTCCAGCCGCCTTCAAAGAGTTCACAGGAAGTCACAGGAAAAGTGACTTCCTGTTAGATCTGATTTATTTAGATTTGTTTGTAAATATATTGTGAAAATGTGCGTGTATTCTGAACATTGTATTTTATTCCTTTACAATTACACAGAAAGTTCAGTTGTTTGCTGTCAAAACTAAGAGCCAATAGATGCTCTTTGATCAGGCGACAGCCAGGCGTTTTCCCATCATGCCCCTGGGTCTTGCAGGTCGGGGGAGAGCAGCTGCTGCGTCCTGGCTCTAAAAACTGCAGCCTCCTCGATCTCGTGAGGTCATCGTTTGCCCCACGTGTGCACAACATCAGAGCAAGTCGGACACAAATCTAACCAGTGTGCATTGGGTGCCGGGAATCCACATATCATAAATATGTGAAAATAATATCTGAAAATGTCCGAAAAATTATTAGTGATCTAAAAATGTTATAGAAATTATTATATTATATCAATAAAATATGTGTAAACTAAATAACAGCTATTAGTGAAGGGGACTTTCTACAAGCTAAAAGCACGAAAATACATTCATAAATAAGTGAAAAAGACCTGAAAAATTTACGGAATTTAGTGAAAATTATCGGAAAAATGTA
>NC_051270.1:0-12500 GCF_015220745.1 Sebastes umbrosus | reverse complement strand
CCAGACAACAAAACACCAAAACACCAGACACCAAAACACCAAACCACCACAACACCAAAACACCAAACCATCAGACACCAAAACACCAGACACCAAAACACCAAACCATCAGACACCAAAACACCAAACCATCAGACACTAAACCATCAAACATCAGACACCAAACTATCAGACACCAAAACACCAGACACCAAACCATCAGACACCAAACCATCAAACCATCAGACACCAAACCATCAAACATCAGACACCAAACTATCAGACACCAAACCATCGGACACCAAAACACCAGACACCAAACCCTCAGACACCAAAACACCAGACACCAAAACACCAAAACACCAGACACCAAACCATCAGACACCAAACCATCAAACACCAAACCATCAGACACCAAAACACCAGACCATCAGACACCAAACAATCAGAAACCAAAACACCAAACATTCAGACACCAAAACCATCAGACACCAAAACACCAGACACCAAACCATCAGACACCAAAACACCAGACTCCAAACCATCAGACACCAAACCATCAGACACCAAAACACCAAACCATCAGACACCAAAACACCAGACACCAAAACACAAAACCAGTGCGGCAGCAGCTCAGTCCGTGAGGACTTGGCTTGGGAACCGGAGGGTTGCTGGTTCAAGTCCCCGCATGGACCAAGTATGGCCTGTGAACTGGTAGCTGGAGAGGTGCCAGTTCGAGATGCCCTTGAGCAAAACACCGGAGCCCTGAACTGCTCCTGATACCAGGACGGGTTAAATACCGAGATGCTGTTCTGTGAACAAAAACAATGTGTGACAATAAAAAGCTGATTTACATTCACAAACCATCAGATTGATATGATGACTGTATGGAGTACGGTGGGTTCTATGGTGGAACCACAACCGTCTGTAGTGTTCTCTACCTGTAGACGTCGTTCTCAGATAGAGAATACTGAAGTATTGATTGATGTGCTGATCAGTAGTGGTTGATACCTCCCTCCCTCCGGTGAACTCAGCAGGCTGTGATCCGGCAGATGAAGGCCGATGTGCTGAGGCAGCAGGAACACGATGTCGTCACCACAGTTGGCTGCTCAGAATAATCAGGATGAATGTACCGCTGCTGGTTCAGTGCTGCAGCGCCGAGTCTGCACCTGAACTGAACCACCTCTGAATAGCAGCCTGAGAGCCAAACCCTGAAACCTGAAACCTGAAACCTGAAACCTGAACCTGAACCCTGAAACATGAAACCCCGAATTTCCCTTCTTCTTCGTGACGCTCAGTACGACTTTCAACAACGTCTTTTTCGTGCGTTTTCCTACTAATGTCCAGCAAACACGTGACACGTGTTTCCGCTCCAGTCCTTTCAAAATAAAACTCCCTAGTTAGGTTTAGTTAAAGATGTTGGTTAGGGTTAAAATTATTCCAGAAGTTCTGTAACTGAAGTACAGAAGTTACAAATAAATCAACGTTGACTTCTGGCCTCACACGGGGCACCATTAGTGGTCTCCTGGTGACAGTCTACACGGCGTCACTCCCTATACCTTCCGGTTTCACCGCCACTTCCGGTGTTATTTGAACCCAAACCACCTTCTTTTCCTACAACCTAGCCAAGTCGATCTTTTCTTAAACCTAACTAAGTAGTTTCCTGTGAAGATAGAAGTTTATTTTGAAAGGACTGTATGATGTAAATGCAAAAATGAATGAATCAATAACCGATATCATAAGAACCGTTGTATGAGGATGAGGGGTTTACAGTGGAGTTAGTTGAAAGCCCGGTGTGTCTCATACAGACACTAAAGGGTGCGTCGGAATCATGACCAAACATTGGTATTTGACGAGATGGGAGAACTCTTGAGAACGGGTCACAGGCGCTTGCCGTCTGAGGTGGGATCCCGGCCCCGCGGAGTCGGGCGCACAACCGGCCCGTCTCGCCCGCACCGTCGGGGGGTGGAGCGCGAGGACCCGAAAGATGGTGACGAGAGGTTAACGTCTCGGTGCCGTAAAGTCGTATCAGAGCCGTTTTGCGAGTACGAGTACATGAGCACAGTATCGGATACTGGTATTGGTATCGGTGCGTCCCTAGTGGAAGGCCATAGTTTGGACAAAGTTGATCCTATATTCATGGAATTTGGTCGGAACATCCTGCTGATGACAGAGACACATTAAGGAAAGCTTTGAGATCAGTGTTTGTGTTGTTTTGGTGAGATGAACTCATGTTTTGGTGTAACGTTACCGGACAGACCTGAAACCTGGATCTCTGAGAAGAAGCTTCACGAGGCATCGAGCAGCAACAGGAGAATCTTTTATTTTGATTCTAGCCAGAAAAACGACTGAAAGCTGTTCTATCGGCAGGAGAGAGGTTAGATCAGGTGAGATGACAGAGAGCCCTTCCATCAACTGAACTACAGTTTACTATGATTGTCATTATGCACCAGAACGTGTCACGATACCAGGAGAACAAACCAACCACAGCTAGAAGCAATTTACAACATGCACGTCATGGAGAAAGATTGCATAGCTCTTCACTGTTTTGCCCTTTAAACTGTGCTTTGTTTTTAAAGATCCCAGTCGGTTGGATGAGGCCTTCCTGCAAAGCACTGAAGTCAGAAAAGCCCTGTGTCCTCTGCAGCGTCTCCAAAAGTGTCCGGCGGAGACATCACAGCTGCTGCAGAGACGCTCTCTTGGTATAAAATTAGCCCCGTCTTGGTTTGTCGCTCCTCGTCTGTTTATAACTCGCTACAGAGGAAGAGTTCATGCAGTAACAACTCTTTGTCTTTGAGATGCTAAGTTGGCAGAAAACGCCTGTGCTTCGTTTCGGTGAGTCCAGACCAGACTCGGGTCGGGTCTCAGGTTCTGCTGGAGAAGAAGAAGAAGAAGAAGAAGAAGACTCTCCTCCGCCGGTGGTAGAAAGGACAGGCACTGAGTCGAGGTGGGTCTGAGGTCCGGGTGGGAGGGTGAAGACCGGCAGGATCGGGAAGCGGAGTCGGAGTGAGACGTCTGTCCTCTGCAGGATCTCATATTCGTACGTGGAAGTTACTGAAGACAGAAACATAAAAACAAGTTTACCTGTTGAAGACACGTTTACTAACCGTGGTATTAGTACTCGGAAGTAACCGTGGTATTAGTACTCGGAAGTAACCGTGGTATTAGTACTCGGAAGTAACCGTGGTATGAGTACTCGGAAGTAACCGTGGTATTAGTACTCGGAAGTAACCGTGGTATTAGTACTCGGAAGCGGCTGCGGTACCTCAGGAAGTCGGGCGCCTTGGAGACCATGTTCTCGAAGTCGGAGAAGGAGAGCTTGCTGTCGCCGTCGAGGTCGGCCTCCTCGATGGATTTGTCGCAGACCAGCGTGACCTCCTCGGGGGTCAGCTCTCCTTTGGTCAGCTTGTTCAGGGTCTTCCTCAGGTCCTCCTTACAGATGAAGCTGTCCCTGTTAAAGTCTGGACCAGAACCAGAACCAGAACCAGAACGTTAGAGAGGAACCTGCTGAGGAACGTCTGACAGACAGATCACATCAGTGCTGATAATATTAGCATCCTAATGCACTCAGTGTCCACTTTATTAGGTACACCTACAGTCTGATCCAGACCAGTACACCAGCTCTGCCCCGCATCCTCCATTAATGAAGATTAGAATGTTTATGTTATACTACAACAACCCATAAAGTTCTGATCCAGCTAGTCCTGATCCAGGACTCTGATCCAGCTAATCCTGATCCAGGACACTGACCCAGGACCCTGACCAAGTTAACCCTGATCCAGGACCCTGACCAAGTTAACCCTAATCCAGGACCCTGACCAAGTTAACCCTAATCCAGGACCCTGACCAAGTTAACCCTAATCCAGGACCCTGACCAAGTTAACCCTAATCCAGGACCCTGACCAAGTTAACCCTGATCCAGGACCCTGACCAAGTTAACCCTAATCCAGGACCCTGACCAAGTTAACCCTAATCCAGGACCCTGACCAAGTTAACCCTGATCCAGGACCCTGACCAAGTTAACCCTAATCCAGGACCCTGACCAAGTTAACCCTAATCCAGGACCCTGATCCAGCTAACCCTGATCCAAGACCCTGATCCAGCTAACCCAGAGCCAGGACCCGGACCTTTCTAGCCCTGATCCAGGACCTTGAACTACTTTTCAAACGCTGAGAAGATTTCCTTTTCAACACTCTTCCCATGTTACCCCACAGAACCACGAGTGAGTCCTGACCCGAGGACCACCATCTGGACCACCATGTGGACCAACATCTAGATCACCATCTGGACCAACATCTAGACCACCATCTAGACCACCATGTGGACCACCATCTGGACCATAATATGGACCAACATCTGGACCAACATGTGGATTAACATCTAGACCACCATCTGGACCACCATCTAGACCAGCATCTGGTCCACCATCTGGACCACCATCTGGACCACCGTCTGGTCCAGCATCTTACCGTAGATCTTGAAGGCGTAGATGGTCTTGAGCTCTCTGGGTGAAGTTTCACAAAGTGCAGAAAACAGGTCGACGAAGTCGTTGAAGCTGAGGTTCCCCCGTCCGTCCTCGGAGAACGTCTCCACGATTCTGTCTCTGAACGGGTTCTCCTGTCAGGACACAACAAATCACAACAATCACACTTACCTCGTGATAATATAAAATATACACACCAAAGAACTGCTAACTCATTCATTGATTCATGTTTCCAGGTTGGATGTGATGAGGTGATGAGGACTGCTGGTAATCGGCGTTCTACCTTCAGCTCCGGCATGGTGACGATGAGGCTCTGAGGAACCTTGATGTCGGGGCTGTTGGTGTAATCCAGCGGCACTAAATGAGGCGCCAGCTCACGATATCTGCCGTGTAACCTGCAACACAGCAGGGGGGTTATCGGGGGGGGGGGGTTGTCATGTGACAGGAAGCTCTGAAACGTCGCAACTACTGTGGGACGGACGGAGCCGAGATGTGGTTCATCGCTCAGGATGAATCATAATCATAATAATCATCACATGACAGGTTTGTGAAGCGGGCGGGGCTCCGTGAGGATCGTGTCCTTTCATTCACTGAGTTCTGACGGTTTAATACCGCCGGCTTCTTCTTTATTTGATTGTTGGTTATTTTGACATAAATGCTTCTTTTTCTATTTTAATTGAAGAATAAGAATCAAGCAGAATTTCAGAGTTTCTCTTTAAAGCATCTAAAGTGTGGAACGTTCCTCTCCGGCCTGCAGGCAGCGGAACCTACACAGCTGCTTATTCTATTAGAGATATATAGATTCATACCCCCCCCCCCCTCCCGGCTCCATCATGGTGATGAAGGTGTTTTCCGGTAAACTCACCGCAGGATCTCTTTCCTGGTGAAGAAGGTGCAGTCCTGTAAACAAACACAGTCACACAGTCACAGAGATGCTGCTGCTGGAGCTCAGAGAGGATCTGCTTTCACAGCATCTTCATCATCAGCATCATCATCTTCATCATCAGCATCATCATCATCATCATCATCATCATCATCATCACATACAGCAGGATGCAGAGGGCTCAGCCAATCAGAGGCCTGCTCTATTCTACCTCCTCTTCACCTTAATTAAGATGATGGATCTCTGAATGTTGTTATATTATTATTATATATACACTATATATTATTATTATTATTATTATTATTATTATTATGAATGAACAGATGTTGGACCTGAAACGCCTCCAGCTGCTCGTCGGTGAAGGTTGTCTGCTTGTTGCCCATCCTGCTCGGCTGCCTCTCCCATCACACAGCTGCATCACACTGGAGGCTCTCTGGTCCGCTCACATCCATTCAGAACCACATCTTCATCATCATCATCTTCATCATCATCAGCATCATCATCATCTTCATCATCTTATTCATCATCATCATGGTCCGGTCCAGCAGCTGGTCCACATCCACACACTCTGGGTCCAGGTCCAGGTCTCAGCCTCCGTTTCAGCTGCAGAGGAAGAGGAGGATGAGGTGATGATGATGATGATGCGGGTACCAGCGTGCTGCCTTCAGGGGTGGCTCGGAAAACCCAGCTTCCATTGAGTTGAGTCGCAGATGGTTTTATATGAAAGAGTGTCCTGGAAGTCCATCTGTGTTAAAATATAACGAATCACTACAACATAAAAATAAAGAACAAAACATTCTGTAGTTCAACATCAGCTCATATTTATATTTAAACTGTGAGATTTACCGGAAAACTCTGATTAATCCGACTGAGAGCTGAATAATACAGAAGCACCTGAACACACCAGTCTGCCAGTTAATGTAATTATTATTTAACCCTCACGTGACCAGATCTATAATCATACAAACATGTTAACAGAAACACTGTGACAGGCTAAAGACATATAAACTGTAAAGATTCAGAAAGATTAGATTGTTTTATTATATTTTATACTTTATTTGACCTTCAGAGGCACAAAGAGAAGAACGAATATACACATATAATATAATATGGGGAATACAGCAGATAACATTTACTGTAAAATTATTCAGTTTTAAGAGAAACTGATTTAGTTAAACGAATCTAGAGTTTTCATCATTATTTTTATTTATTTATTTATTTTTTGTTCATTTGAAACATTAGAACAAACATTCACAAACGTCCCCGGTAGTAACATTCTCAGTACAAAGAAACTTAACAAACATAATATTAATATAAATAAGCCAGTATAGATACAGGAAAAAAAATTATATATATAAAAAATAGATAAATAAGTAAAAAGAATATACACAAGTAAAACAAATAAAATAAAAAACAATAAAATAAAATAAAATCTATTTATATATACATATATATATACTGTATACACATATACATACATATATGCACACGCAGTACATACACATACAAAAACACTTATAATGAATTAAAAAAATCAGTATACAATTCAGTCATCATCCTGTTCTATCTCCCTATTCACACTCATCCTGCTCCAGCAATAATACAAATTACAATCTACCTTGGAGTGACGGTGTAATCACCGATCCTTATCCGATCACAAGGATCTACAGTCAGGCTGTTCAGAAAATGTATGAAAGGTTTCCACATCATATAAAAATCCTCAACTTTACCTCTACTATGAAAGTCAGTTTTTCTAATCTACTCTTCTAGCCAGACTAGAAGAGTTTTCATCATTATTATTTTATTTATTTTATTTATTTTATTTATTTTATTTATTTTATTTATTTTATTTATTTTATTTTATTTTATTATTTTGTTTCTGCACAACCTCCTGCTCCACACTCCAGTAGTCCAGCAGGTGGCGGTGATGCTCCTCTAAGCTGGTTTACCAAAAGAAGAAGAAGCAGCAGCAGATCAGAGTGAGACCTCCTGCTCTCAGCGGCTGTTAGAGGATCTGTGATCATCAGGATGGCGGGCAGCGCGTGGAGGTCAATGGTAATAACCTGATCAACTGATCAACTGATCAATTAACTGATCACAGAGATGAGGGATGATCAATTACAGAGTGTAGTGGTGTTGTGTGTGTGAGCGGATCTGCTGTCAGTCTGCGGTGATCCGGAGAATGACAACCTCCTTTAATACACTCCTTTAGCCTGTTAGCATGTTAGCACTTTAGCAAGTTAGCATGTTAGCACTTTAGCCTGTTAGCATGTTAGCATGTTAGCACTTTAGCAAGTTAGCATGTTAGCACTTTAGCCTGTTAGCATGTTAGCATGTTAGCATGTTAGCACTTTAGCAAGTTAGCATGTTAGCACTTTAGCAAGTTAGCATTTTAGCACGATAGCATATTAGCATGTTAGCCTGTTAGCATGTTAGCACTTTAGCACTTTAGCAAGTTAGCATTTTAGCACGATAGCATGTTAGCATATTAGCCTGTTAGCCTGTTAGCATGTTAGCCTGTTAGCATGTTAGCATGTTAGCTAGGTGTGTGTGTGTCCTTCAGCCGGGTGACAGTCAGCTGCTGTTAGCTGTTAGCTGTTAGCTGTTAGCTAGCAGAGTCAGCCCTGATCTAGAGACCAGACTGTTTGTAATGTAGCAGTTGGTGTTCTCTCTGTCATGCTGGGCTGAATCCATCCCATAATATAAAAGCAGTGAATACCTGAGACAACAGGAGGTCCTGCTGGTTCATTCAGCTCACATTCAATCACTTAGTATTAATAATAAAGATGAACTGATTCTGTTAGAAATGCTTAAAACACACCAGAGAAAGCCAACAGGTTCAGTCCAGAACACTTCTGTTTAAAACTACAACTTCTAAATGAATTCAGGTGAAACAGGTTTCTAACGTTTGAGTTCTCTGATCAGTGCTGTCGGCTGCACCTGAACTCAGATCAGGTTTAGTGGCTGAATCCTGTCAGGAAACTGAGTGAATGTCTGCAGGTTATGGTTATGGTTATGGTCAGGTTAATGTCTGCAGGTTATAATTATGGTCAGGTTAATGTCTTATGGTTATAGTTATGGTTATGGTCAGGTTAATGTCTTATGGTTATAGTTATGGTTATGGTCAGGTTAATGTCTGCAGGTTAAAGAGGATGAAGAGTTGTTTCCTGTCGGAGTGTTTAACCTTCATGTGACCTTCTTTTTGACCTCTCCAGCTGGCCCAGATGGTGGCGGGCTCCGCCAGGAGAACCAGAACCACTCTCTCTACAGCCTCCTTCTCCAGCTCCAGCAGAGGGGTGAGTAGGTCGCACACACACACACACACACACACACACACACACACACACACACACACACACACAGGCCGGTAACATTAGTTTATAATCTACAGGAAGTGATCATTAACATGTTTTGTGTTTCTGTTGGTGAGACTGAAGAATCAAGATTCAAGAGTTTTATTTGCCATTTGCATCTATATATATAAGTACATGTGAATTCTGATCAGCTTACACCGAGTCAGCTTTAAGAAAATAGGTAGAAAAAAGGCACAAGGTAATTACAGTACAAAATAAGTAACACATTCAACTCAACACAATTAATAAATAAATTATTAAAATATAAAACGCCCTCAGTGTAGTCAATAAATAAACTAAACTACCCTCTGCATAGGAACGATACCCCCACAATACAAATATACACTATATATATGCTCCATGACCATGTTAAAAGAACTTGTAACTCTCAAAAATATTTAAAAAAAATAAATAATGAATATATTTCAGACAGTGGAAGGCAGCAATCAGTTGGGAATATGTGATTTTCACATTTTAAATTTAAAATATTAACCAATAAATTACAAAGAATCAATAGAGATGATGAGGAAAAGATAACTGGTAGTCGCAGCTGTAATTATTAATTAATAGGCAACAATTCTGATAATCGCTTTTTTTTTTTTTTTTTAATTTTTCAAACATAAATGCCAAAATATTCCTTTGATTTTTCCTCCGTGACGTCTGAATGATCGATCAGTGATACCAGAAAATAATGAGCAAATCAGTCGATATGTAAAAATATGTTAAATAAGTAACGGACTGTCGGAAAACACAGAGAGAAGCAGCTATTGATTTCTGATTCCTCTGTTTTATATGTGATCGTTCTGATCAATAGAAACTCTTCCTCCGTGTTGTCCTGATAAATTCAGTAGAATGTTTATTTCCATCAGTACAACAGTATGGAGGACAGGACCTGCCAAAATAAAAGAAATAAATGGATAAATAAATAAATTACTTGTTAATAAATGTCATTAAACGCAGCAAAAATAATATTAAAAATAAATGTAGCCATTAATTAATTGATAAAATGTGACTTAAATTGATATTTCTGTTTTAATTTGCTTCTTTATTTATTCATCTTTGTATTAATTCCCTTATTTATTTACTCCCATTTTGTTTTTTTTCCCATTTATTTATTTATTTATTTATTTATTTTTTTAAATAATAGAATATAAATATATAAGTTTGGGGAAATAAATAAGGGGTGAAATGCAAAGGGGAAAGTCATGCATAAATAAATACATAATGCAAAAATAAAATAATAATTAAAAAATAAATGCAAAAATAAATTTACAAATAAAAAAAATTATAGAAATAAATACATAAATAAATAAAAGGGAATCCTATACATAAGAGTTAACGAATAAGGGAATTAATTCAAAGATAAATAAATAAACAAATTCAAACAAAAATATCAATATGGGGGGATGTGAGCTTTTGCCTTGTTAATATTATTTTTGTTAATATTATTTTTGCTGCATTTAATGACACATTTATTTATTTATTTATTTATTTATTGAGTGATTTATTTTTTTATTTTGGCAGGTCCTCCATACAACAGTCAAATCATACTCAATAAAGTTAATAAATATAAAAATATGAATATTGTTTTCACTCTTTGATTATTTCTTTTTTTATTGATATTAATGAAACTCAACACGTCATGCAGATATTTCACATTAAAGCTTTGCGTGGTTCAAAGGACATAATCTCCTCCTTCTCCTGGAAGGCTTTTATTGTGAAAAAACTACAGGACGTGAAGAGCTTTGTTGACAATAATAGTGATTTTAAAAAAAAGCAAAGTAATCGGAATGAATACATTAATATCAATTTACCAGAAAACATTTAGCATGTGAGTCATTATTATTATTATTATTATTATGATGATGATGTTGTAGTTGTTGAGGTAATCGGGCTTTAATCTCACCTGGACCAGGATGCTACAGGAGACGTTGAAGTTCTCTGATTGTGATGTTTAATGTAGGAAGTTGTTAAAGTGGTTCCATCTCTGGAGCAGCGTTCAGTCTGTTCACAGGTGTGTCTGAGCACCTGTATGCACCCCTACAGTAACTACAGTAACCATAGTAACTATAGTAACTATATTTACCACAGTCACTACAGTAACCATAGTAACCATAGTAACCATAGTAACTCCAGTACAGGTGAGTGAAGCTGAAGCTGAAGCTGCTGTGTCTCTGTCTCCGTCTCTCCAGATGCAGAAAGTCACTATGATTCCTGGCGACGGGATCGGACCAGAGATCTCGACGGCTGTCATGAAGATCTTTGAGGCGGCTAAGGTTGGTTAGACGATCAACAGATGTTTAAACCAGATGTTTCTCTAACGAGCAGCTGTGTTTTAAACGTGTTTATTCTCTACCTGCAGGCTCCGATCAGCTGGGAGGAGAGGAACGTGACGGCGATTAAAGGACCTGGAGGCAGATGGATGATCCCTCCTGATGCTAAAGAGTCGATGGACCGGAGCAAGATCGGACTCAAAGGTGCGTTCATGTTCAGATTAATGGTCGGTAATCTGCAGCCACAGAGCTGATGATGTTTTGATGATTTTACTATTACTTTTTGTACATTTTGTGGATAATTTACACTAATATTTTTCACATATTTATGAACGTATTTTCATGTTTTTAGTTTGTAGAAAGTCCTCTTTACTAGTAGATGTTATTTAGTTTAGTTTTCACATATTTTACTTGTATGTTTTGGATATTTTTCAGACATATTTCAGATATTTTCTTTCTATTTTTTCACATATTTTACTAATAATTTTCGTATACTTTTTGAATATTTTTCAGGTATTTTTTGCATATTTTTCAGATATTTTCCACATATTTATGAAAGTATTTCATGCTTTTAGTTTGTAGAAAGTCCTCTTTACTAATAGATGTTATTTTGTTTATTTTTTTGCATATTTTACTAAAATTTTCAGACATTTTTGGGATACTTTTCAATATTTGTTTTCACATATTTTACTAATAATAATTTTTGGATAATTTTCACGTGTCTGAATGGTCTTTGATGCTTTCAGCTAGTAGAACGTCCTCTTCAGTGATAGATGTTCTTTAGTTTAGTAGATGAAGAACAGAACTCCGATGGTTCCACCAGACTGAGAACTGAAAGTTGAACAGAAGAACTCAGCCAGTCGTTGGTGAAAGAAACTGAAGCTGAGCATCAACATGTGTTCAGATTTAAACAGGGACAGCTTCAGTGTTTCAGTGTTTCAGTGTTTCAGTGTCGAGGTCAGGACAGAAGAAGAACATCAGTAGAACATCTGGTTCCTAACTTTAGTTTAACCTGAATGCGTCCTCGTCCTCCAGGACCCCTGAAGACGCCCATCGCTGCAGGTCACCCCTCCATGAACCTGCTGCTGAGGAAGACCTTTGACCTCTACGCCAACGTGCGACCCTGTGTCTCCATCGAGGGCTACAAGACGCCGTACACCGACGTCAACCTGGTCACCATCCGGGAGAACACGGAGGGCGAGTACAGCGGCATCGAACACCAGGTGAGTTTGCCGTTCTGTACGTGGTTCCACATAAAAACAACACAGCCCTTATTTTACTGAACAAATACAGTTTGAGTTGAATTTAATTAATCTAAACTACGATGAACAATATTAAACATTCATATAAATATACAACGTTTGTTTTTTACGATAAAAATGAGACAAAATAAAAATAGAACAAGAACGAAACACTAACGTGAGGCAGGTAAAGCTGAGCGTACGCTGTACGATTTTAGAGATGTTGTAGTGTACTTCCTGCTCCGACTGTACGAGTAGAACGCTGGCGATGAAGAGCCAAAGCTCACG
>NC_051269.1:44058837-44063945 GCF_015220745.1 Sebastes umbrosus | reverse complement strand
ACTGTGTGTTTATATTGATCTGAACATGTAAATATTAACATACTGTGTGTTTATATTGATCTGAACATGTAAATATCAACATACTGTGTGTTTATATTGATCTGAACATGTAAATATCAACATACTGTGTGTTTATATTGATCTGAACGTGTAAATATTAACCAAAACATATTTATTCTGAGCAGAACCAGCAGGAAACTGGTAGTAGACCAGGAAATCAGCCAACATGGAAATCAGGGGCAGGACAACTTGCCCTGGGGCAACAATTAGTTTTGATTTTCCAGCTCCGATGAAGATCGGGCTAGGGTTAGGTTTCAAGCCTCAGGGCCATATTTTAACCATTATATGCTATTTCAGCATATAATTATTAAATAAAGTTTATAATAAAGTAATTTTCGATACTTTTGGAGGTAAATATTGGAGTAATTTGGCAGTAATTCCAAAGACATTTCAAATAGTCCTAATTACCATGAAATTTGCGAACCCGTAAAATGAAGTGTTACCAAAAAGTTTTAAAGAAGCAGAAAGAAAAAACACTTCAGAGTCTTTTTGTTCAAGTTAATTTTATTTGTGAAAGCAGTAAAGAAATAAAGAAAGTTAAACCCAACGACGACATCTGTAGATGAAGACTTGTAGTTTATCTATATGGATATAATCTATATTATGGATATAAAATGCACCTCTAACAGGATATCCCCAAAATGATCTTCAAGACTACAATAATTATATATTCTTATAATCTCACCACAGCTTAATTAAGCATAGAAAATATTACAGAAGACTTTAAAGGCTCGATTAAAACTAATAATAATTCTAACTCAACGGACCCGACACATTACCATCAGAACTAGCTCTACTTTTCAATTATTCTACAGTAAGTCAATAATTAATTAACCTGCACCCTCACACATTTAGTAATATCTGTTAGAAAATCATAAAGAAGCTGTACATGTGTGTTTGAAGCATAATTGTGTGTAGTGGTGGAGGAAGTTAAAGTACTAATCCAACAGTGTGAAAATACTCTTTTACAGTTAAAGTACTAATACCACAGTGTGAAAATACTCTCTTACAGTTAAAGTACTAATACCATAGTATGAAAATACTCTCTTACAGTTAAAGTACTAATCCAACAGTGTGAAAATACTCTCTTACAGTTAAAGTACTAATCCCACAGTGTGAAAATACTCTCTTATAGTTAAAGTACTAATCCCACAGTGTGAAAATACTCTCTTACAGTTAAAGTACTAATCCCACACAGTAATATCAATACTATAGTAAAAGTAAAAGTCTGTCAGTATAATCAGTAAAATGTAGTGAAAGTATTAAACTGTTGTACTCTTATATATTCTAGCATTAGATTATTATTACTCTTGCATTCATGTCAAATCAGGATTTTACTGATGTAGTTCGTTGAGCTAGAGCTACTGTTGAACTATTAACTAATGATTATTTTCATTATGGATTAATCCGATGATTATTTTTCTCCATTAATCGATTGTTTGTAAAAATAGTGAGAAATGGCGTCAACATCAGTACTAACACATTAACATTAGTACTAATACATTAACATTAGTACTAACACATTAACATTAGTACTAACACATTAACATTAGTACTAACACATTAACATTAGTACTAACACATTAACATTAGTACTAACACATTAACATTAGGACTAACACATTAACATTAGGACTAACACATTAACATTAGGACTAATACATTAACATTAGTACTAACACATTAACATTAGTACTAACACATTAACATTAGTACTAATACATTAACATTAGTACTAATACATTAACATTAGGACTAATACATTAACATTAGTACTAACACATTAACATTAGTACTAACACATTAACATTAGGACTAACACATTAACATTAGTACTAATACATTAACATTAGTACTAACACATTAACATTAGTACTAACACATTAACATTAGTACTAACACATTAACATTAGTACTAACACATTAACATTAGTACTAACACATTAACATTAGTACTAATACATTAACATTAGGACTAATACATTAACATTAGTACTAATACATTAACATTAGTACTAACACATTAACATTAGGACTAATACATTAACATTAGTACTAATACATTAACATTAGTACTAACACATTAACATTAGGACTAACACATTAACATTAGGACTAATACATTAACATTAGTACTAACACATTAACATTAGTACTAATACATTAACATTAGGACTAACACATTAACATTAGGACTAATACATTAACATTAGGACTAACACATTAACATTAGTACTAATACATTAACATTAGTACTAATACATTAACATTAGTACTAACACATTAACATTAGGACTAATACATTAACATTAGTACTAATACATTAACATTAGTACTAACACATTAACATTAGGACTAATACATTAACATTAGGACTAATACATTAACATTAGTACTAACACATTAACATTAGTACTAATACATTAACATTAGGACTAACACATTAACATTAGGACTAATACATTAACATTAGGACTAACACATTAACATTAATACTAATACATTAACATTAGTACTAATACATTAACATTAGTACTAACACATTAACATTAGGACTAATACATTAACATTAGTACTAATACATTAACATTAGGACTAATACATTAACATTAGGACTAATACATTAACATTAGGACTAACATATTAACATTAGGACTAACACATTAACATTAGTACTAACACATTAACATTAGGACTAACACATTAACATTAGTACTAACACATTAACATTAGGACTAATACATTAACATTAGGACTAATACATTAACATTAGGACTAATACATTAACATTAGGACTAACACATTAACATTAGGACTAACACATTAACATTAGTATTAACACATTAACATTATTCAATCTGGAACCAGCTAAGGTTTATACATGAAAAATGATTAACAAAATAGTTGACAATTAATTAGACTAATTGATTAATGGACTAATGGCTTCAGATGTACTTGTACATTTTGGTATGTTTTGTCTGCAGTAATGTAATGTGTTGAGTAATTATTAGTAGAGTATTTCCCTCTGAGATGTAATGGAGTAGAAGTAAAGTAAAGTACAATCAGTACTTGATGTGTCCTCTCAGTGAGTGCTGTATCTGGTGGAGTTGTCTCTGGTCTCAGTCGTCTTTATCAGCAGTTTGGGAGCAGGAGAGCAGCTGTTGCTATGGTAACCGTTAGTACTTTTAGTACCTGGACAGACAGACGGAGGAGGAGACGGACAAAGAAAGACAGATTAAGATAGTGTTTTGTGTTAAATCAAAGATCATGAATTTCTTTAACTCTCTGAGACCCACAATAGACCTGTTTTAGTCTTATTTATGGGGGTCCAGGAGGTCTTTAGGGGGTACAGGAGGTCTTTAGGGGTACAGGAGGTCTTTAGAGGGGTCCAGGAGGTCTTTAGGGAGTCTTTAGGGGGTCTTTAGAGATAGCAGGTCAACAGTAGATGTCACATAGAAGTGGTGAACATCATCTGAAAGCTGGAACCTGAAGATTAATCTGAGATGCAGCTCAGCACTGAGGGTCAAGTTGTTCTAGTCATTAATCAGAAATAAACATGAATTCATTAGTTATTTAAAATTAATTGTGAAAGTGTATAAGGGCTAAGAACAGTATGATAGGGTTGATACCATTTGTTCCACAGATTTGGTGCTAAATTTAACATTTTTTACCAACTGGAGAATTGATAAAAATGATCAATAATCCTCCAGAATACCACATTAAGACACCAAGACCTCGAGGAACACCATAGAAGAAGACATGCTGTGATTTGGGATCAGAAACTTTTGACATATCTGCAAAAATTGCATTTTTCAGTGATTGGATAGCGAGCCCTTAAACTGTTTACTGTGTAAACTGAATGAATTATTATTTCATGTCTCTCAAATGAAACACATTTTTGGGGGCATTAAAGCTTAACTAAAGGGAAGTGTTTAATCCTCTTATCAACATGGGAGAGGACAAATATGCTGCTTTATGTAAATGTATGTATATATTTATTATTGTAAATCAATTATCAACACAAATCAATGTCAGATATTGATCCAGAAACCCTCACAGGTACTGCATTTAGCATAAAACAATATGCTCCAATCATAACATGTCAAACTGCAGCCCAACAGGCAACAACAGCTGTCAGTGTGTCAGTGTGCT
Source organism: Sebastes umbrosus (assembly GCF_015220745.1). Taxonomy (NCBI): domain Eukaryota; kingdom Metazoa; phylum Chordata; class Actinopteri; order Perciformes; family Sebastidae; genus Sebastes; species Sebastes umbrosus. Next base: position 44,059,733 of record NC_051269.1, on the reverse strand, counting down.
GACTTGACTATGACTTGATTATCATAAAGTGGGCATGTTTGTAAAGGGGAGACTCGTGGGTAACCAATCTCTTCCTAGCTTCAATAGCTCCGATAATAAAATCCTAGTTTTAGTTTTAGCTTCTTCACAACGTGAGGTTTAAAAGAGAGCTGGCTATCAATTCAAATACCCAAATATTGATATATTTCACCCTGCACAGTTATAATGCTTGGACTAGTATCAACCTGTAGAAAACAACATAAGGTTAGTTTTTCTATCTTAAGATGATGTAATTGTGACTGAACAATGTTAAAAGCAGACTGTAAATGTGCATAAGCTTGGCTGAGAGTGGTGGCACAACATGTTTCTGTACACCTGATGTTACTCCAATAGAAAGACATAGAGCTGAATAGAAACCCAAAAGACAAATGTCTCAACTCTATTTCTCCAACATGTTCACATATCACCATTTAAAGGAGGAGTGTGGAGGTCGAGGTTTGTTACTTACTGTAGTTGGACACAGTCTGGATGTGGAGGATGGACTGCTGTCCCAGTCTGCAGAAGAAGAAGACGAAGAGACAGAGAGGAAGTGTTACTGTTTTATATTGAAGGAGACACACAGAGACACTTCTTCTTCTCCTCCTCCTCCTCCTCCTCTCACCTGTCCTCCTCCTCCTCCTCCTCCTCCTCCCTCTCACTTGTCCTCCTCCTCCTTCCTGTCCTCCTCCTCCTCCTCCTCTCTCTCACCTGTCCTCCTCCTCCTCCCTCTCACCTGTCCTCCTCTCCCTCCTCCTCCTGCCTCTCACCTGTCCTCCTCCTCCTCCTCCTCCCTCTCACCTGTCCTCCTGCTCCTCCTCCTCCTCCCTCTCACCTGTCCTCCTGCTCCTCCTCCTCCTCCTCCTCCTCCCTCTCACCTG
>NC_051269.1:44021337-44056337 GCF_015220745.1 Sebastes umbrosus | reverse complement strand
ATGTATGTATGTATATATGTATATATGTATGTATATATGTATATATGTATATATGTATATATGTATATATGTATGTATGTATGTATATATGTATATATGTATATATGTAACTGTAAGTCATGCAGAGAGATGGCTCTCTATTCTGATCTCAGTCTGGATTACAATCATTACAACTGTCTGATTTATGGGACCATGTGATTAACCAATATTATATTATTATATAATATACTATAGCTTCATGTCACTTCGCACATATAAACTAAGATATAATAAAATAAACTGTATTTATCTCGATGGACGTTTTTGCTTCTCTACTTTGCACTGCAGCTGAGGTTTCCTTTGTATTTCTTCCTTTAGTGCTACTTTTATATATGTTGTTCCATTTTATTGTTAATCTAATTATAAACTTTTGGGCTATCATCGACCAAAGAAATTCTTTGAAGACTAACACTATTACGATTTTGTTGACTAACTGTTTAGGTGATTTAATGTTAAACGGAGTTTCTCCACAAAGAATTACACAAAAGCACCACTTTAATTCTGGTGTTAATTCTTCAGAGATGTTTCCATGAAATAAGTCATTCAGCATGAAGAAAGCATAAAAACATGACGATAACACTTCATTTTACAGGTCCACAAATTTCATGATAATTAGGTGATAATTAGGAAGTAAGTAAGCACATAAGTTCTTTGGAATTACGAAAATGACTTTATTATAAACATGATTTAATAATTATATTCTGCTATTTCCCAATAGCTGGTGATTGATTTAATACATTTCCAGGAAAAGAATACAACGTTAATTGATCTGCTTCATTTCCATGTCTGTTGATAAATAGATAATAATAAATATCTTAATAAACTCCCTGAATCATGACATCAGCTACCAGGATACATCTGTGGAGACAATCAGTCACCATGGTGATCAGAAGTGTCTTCTATTAGTTTTGGTTTTCCACCTCCAATGAAGAGCAGCTTCTCAAGCCTCAGGGCCATATTTTAACCATCATATGCTATTTTAGCATAGAATTATTAAATAATGTTTATAATAAAGTCATTTTCGATAAATTTTGAGGTAAATTCGGCAGTAATTTGGCAGTAATTCCAAAGAAATTTCAAATAGGTTACTTGCTAATTATCAATTAATTACCATGAAATTTGCGGAGCTGTAAAATGAAGCGTTACCAGAATGAGCGATTAGTGGACTGAGAGTATATTCTATATAATCTGTTTATCCATAGTCTGTGTGTGCAGCGTGGAGGAGGCTACAACTGTACAATCCCTAAAATAATAATAACAATAATAACAATAATAACAATAACAGTAATCTCACCTGGTACTCTCGGAGCTGTCGGGCCATGTCCTGCTTGGCCCTCTGCAGAGCGTCCTCCAGGTCTCTGGTCCGGACTTTGGCTTCTTTCACCGCCAGCTCTCCACGCTCCTCAGCCTCAGCCAGCTGGTTCTCCAGACCGCCACGCTGAGAGGGGGGCGGGGGGGACAGGTCATCCACGCTGGATCTGAAATGATCTATTATTCTGAAAGGGATGAATGCTTCCTGTAGGTTACCTGTGCTTTGACGGCCTCTATCTCGCTCTGCAGGCGGCCGATCAGGCGGTTGACCTCGGCGACCTCGCCCTTCACGATGCGGAGCTCGTCTCCGTACTGACTCGCCTGCACCGACATTTGGTCGAACTACAGACAGAGGAGGTTCAGCGTGGGAGTCAATGTAACGAGATTTAATTCATTATCCTCAAACAATTATAGTTTATTCATTAATCATTCATTCATTCATTCATCACAGAAAGATGTGTGTTAGTGGGTGAACTGTTCCTTTATGTGTGAAAACTTAAAACAGAGGAGTCTTCTTCAGTGGTGAAGTACATTTACTCAACTACTTCAGCTTTTAGTCCAGATTTGAGGAACTTCATTTAAGTATTTCCTACACTTTATACTTCTATCTACTCCATCACATTTCAGAGGGAAATATTTTACTTTTTACACTTTTATTTAAGACTAAAAGTTACTTCTCAGGTCATGATTTTACAAACAAAACATACGATCAGTTTATAAAAGATGATGCACTGTTATAGATTAAACTACCCAACAGTATATGAAGACATTATAATTAGCTCCACCTCCACCATGTACAACATTACAGTACCACTTATAATGAGTTATTACTACTTGTTAAATACTTCATTCTGATTGGTCAAATTTAACGGTCTGTTATTTCTTTACAACAGACCGTTGCTATGGACACAGTTCTGATCTCCATACACAGCAAGTGGACTAAAATTGGATATTGTTGTTTGATTCTTTCAGTTACAAAAATATGTTGAATACGAGTTTATGATGTATGAAGGACGGAACCTGCCAAAATAATAAATAAATAAATAACTCAATAAATAAATAAATAAATGTCATTAAATTAATATTAAGCAAAAATAATATAAAAAAGAAATGTAGCCATTAATTAATTGATAAAATTAATTATAAACTTAAATAAGAACTTATTTTTCTGTTTTAATTTGCTTCTTTATTTATTAATCTTTGTATTAATTCCCTTATTTATCTGTTCTTCTGTTTAGTTTTCCCTTTTAAATATTGATGTATTTACTTTTTATTAGTTTTTTAATGCATTTATTTATTTTTGCACATATTTTTTTATTCATTTTAGCATTTATATTTTATTTTTCTGTTATTTCTTTATAAGAAACAGTTGCTATGGACGCAGTTCTGATCTCCATACACAGCAAGTGGACAAGTTTTGGTTTTTTTGCGGACGCGAAATCCTTTTTAAATCAATATTTTGTGTCAAACTGGGTTGAAAAACGAGGAAATCTGGTTGCCATGGTAATGAATAACGTCTGACTATTAACCAAACCCCCATTCTCTGTTTCAGAAAGAAGCTTAACCAAAAAACAGAAAGTAAAAACTGGCTGGAGGAGGGCTTTAAAGTAAAGGATCTGAATACTTCCTCTTAAATGTCTTCTTAGTGTCTGTTTGGTTCAATTTTGGATTTCACTCTAAAATAACAGTTTGTCACCTCTTTAGTTCGGAGATGTGAGTTAAAGAGGTTGAATGTTGCTGCACACTGTAGGCTGATACAAGGGATTATGATGGATGCTGGATAGCTAGTGCTCTGTTCCTGGACACATTACACTCAGGAGTCCCGTCTCCTTACTTTGGTCTTGTACCAGGCCTCGGCCTCCTCTCGGCTGCGGGCTGCGATCTCCTCGTACTGGGCTTTGACCTCAGCTACGATCTGCTCCATGTTCAGGCTGCGACTGTTGTCCATCTGCACCACTACCGAGGTGTCCTTGATGCTGGCTTGCAGCTCACGCAGCTCCTGGTCAGAGGACAGGAAACACAATATATCATCAATATATACCATCCTGTATGGCAACAAGTGGTGAACCACAATTAAATAATTATTTGAGACAATATAGGACCAATTCTATTTAAATTTAAATAAGTTTCCTTTTTTTTGTCATTTTGTTTCTAAAATTGGATATTTTTGTTTGATTCTTTCTTTGACTTTATGATGTATGGAGGACGGAACCTGCCAAAACAATAAATAAATAAATAAATATGTCATTAAATACAGCGAAAATAACGTTAAATATAGCCAATAATTAATTGATAAAATGGGACATAAATTCATAATTCTGTTTTAATTTGCTTCTTTATTTATTTAACTTTGTATTAATTCCCTTATTTATTTACTCTTCGGTTTACTTTTCCCTTTTATTTATTCATGTATTTATTTTATACATTTTTAATGCATTTTTTATTTATTTAATTATTTTAGTATTCATATTTTATATATTTCGCATTTAATATTTATTTATTTTTGCATTCATCTTTTATTTATTTTATATCCATTTTCAAATGTATGTCTTTATTTATGTATTTAGTTTTTATTAATCTTCACATTATTTATTTTTTTTGGCATTTATTTTTTATTTATTTTTAAATGTATGTATCTATGCATTTATTTATTCCAGATTTTCCCTTTGCATTTCACCCCTTATTTATTTTTGCCCAAATATATTTATTTCTGTATTCTTTTCTTTACACATTTCTTTTTACATTTCTTGATGCGTTTCTGCCTCATTATGTAAATGAGGGGCTGTCACGTTGGTTCCGTCCTCCATAAAAATGTGACTTTTAAGAGGATAATATCAGTTAACTTGTGGTTGTTTGACTTCAGACATGTGTTACGTGTTGACACGTTATAATCAAGAACAAAAGGAACAAAAATACTATTAAATGTTTTGTGTCTTAGTAGATTCACCCTAAACCATCCACTGCAGTTATTTTGTAAAATTTCCAATATTTTGCCATTCATTGGTTAAGAACGTTTTTAACATTTTGAAATATATAAAATTATTAAGTCTTACTAAAATTAAAAATAGGGCTGCAACTAACAATTATTTTCATTATTAATTATTCTGCCAATTATTTTCAATCAATTAATCATTTGGTCTACATAAAAGAAAAGTTTAAAAAAATGACGTAACATCTTCAAATTAAAATTGTTCAACAATTTAAATGTTTTGTTTCGTCTGATCAACAGTACAAAAGACATTCGGTTTACTATGATATAAAACAAGGAAAAGCAGCAAATTCTCACATTTCAGAACCTGGAACCATCGAACATTTGAAGAATTACTTTAACGTGTAATTAATTATTATTCATTTCCTTTCAATCGATTAATCGACTGATCGTTGCAGCTCTATTTAGAAGAACAAACGTAGGGAAGGTCAACACACTGCAACTTAAGAAAACACATGTAAATACATAAAATATGTGCATTTAAAAATATGTTTCAAATAAATAAAACAAGAAAATTAAACATATTCACCAATTTGACAACACAAAAAAACACGATGCAAATACGACAAAACAGAACTGAGACACAAAATAGAAGTTTCTGAGGGACAATAAAAACTGACGGAAATGCTAGTAATTAGTAAAAGAATAACTTTACTTATAACACGGCTGTGTTGAATACTCGATTCTGATTGGTCAATCACTGCATTCTGCGGTCTGTAATTTCTGTATAACAGACCGTTGCTACGTATAACAGACTGTTACTATGTATAACAGACCGTTGCTACGTATAACAGACTGTTGCTATGTATAACAGACCGTTGCTACGTATAACAGACTGTTGCTATGTATAACAGACCGTTGCTACGTATAACAGACTGTTCCTATGTATAACAGACCGTTGCTACGTATAACAGGCCGTTGCTATGTATAACAGGCCATTGCTACGTATAACAGACCGTTGCTATGTATAACAGACCGTTGCTACGTATAACAGACCGTTGCTATGTACTGTATAACAGGCCGTTGCTACGTATAACAGGCTGTTGCTATGTATAACAGACCGTTGCTATGTACTGTATAGCAGACCGTTGCTACGTATAACAGACTGTTGCTATGTATAACAGACCGTTGCTATGTACTGTATAGCAGACCGTTGCTACGTATAACAGACCGTTGCTACGTATAACAGGCCGTTGCTACGTATAACAGACTGTTGCTATGTATAACAGACCGTTGCTACGTATAACAGACTGTTGCTATGTATAACAGACCGTTGCTATGTACTGTATAACAGACCGTTGCTACGTATAACAGGCCGTTACTATGTATAACAGGCCGTTGCTACGTATAACAGACCGTTGCTATGTATAACAGACCGTTGCTATGTACTGTATAGCAGACCGTTGCTACGTATAACAGACTGTTGCTATGTATAACAGACCGTTGCTATGTACTGTATAGCAGACCGTTGCTACGTATAACAGACCGTTGCTACGTATAACAGGCCGTTGCTACGTATAACAGACTGTTGCTATGTATAACAGACCGTTGCTACGTATAACAGACTGTTGCTATGTATAACAGACCGTTGCTATGTACTGTATAACAGACCGTTGCTACGTATAACAGGCCGTTGCTATGTATAACAGGCCGTTGCTATGTATAACAGACCGTTGCTACGTATAACAGACCGTTGCTATGTACTGTATAACAGACCGTTGCTACGTATAACAGGCCGTTGCTACGTATAACAGACTGTTGCTATGTATAACAGACCGTTGCTATATATAACAGACCGTTGCTACGTATAACAGACCGTTGCTATGTATAACAGACCGTTGCTATATATAACAGACCGTTGCTACGTATAACAGACCGTTGCTATGTATAACAGACCATTGCTACGTATAACAGACCGTTGCTATGGACGCAGCTCTGATGTCGGCCTCGGGCGGACCATTTTTGTGTCTAAGTATTGATTCCTTCAGTAAGTAGCCTTGTAATAGGCGGGGTAATGTACAGCTAGCGGGTCATTGTTGTGGATAATATACAGCTAGAGGGTCATTGTTGTGGATAATGTACAGCTAGCGGGCCATTGTTGTGAAAGAATCCCCTTCAGGGTGGTGAGAGATCCCTCCGCTTCGCGTGCGGCATCGCCCTGTTGCTGTACATTATCCCTTACTTGTATAACCAAATTATCTCAGTAATATCAGAATCACAAAGTTAAAACTAAATGGACATTTTTAGCTCATCGTGTTCAGACAGTTTGTGTGAAGCTGCAGACCTTCGATCTATTCAAGGGATAAAATGAACATGTTTCCTGTGTTTCAGTGTTGATACAATAAGTGACAATAACTAAAGACAAAAGATTTCTATTGGCTGATATAAAAACATCCAAAGACAGTTAATGTCTCCAGTGAGACGGAACAATGAACCAGAGGTCAGTGAGACAGTGACAGAGGGAAATAACTGGATAGCAGAGTATGCAAATAAAGAAATACAGGAAGATGATTAAATAGTTTCAGTACCTCCTCGTAGACGTTACGCAGGAAGTTGATTTCGTCAGTCAGAGCTCCCACCTTGTCCTCCAGATCGGCCTTCACCAGGTAGGCCGAGTCTACATCCTGAAAACACACAGAAACAACAGAGATTTAACAAGACTAGGAGTGTGTTCCAATCCGCGTACTTCCTGGAGTACGCTTCAGTGTAGTGCACTGTGTGCACTCTGTACTTACTTGAGTAGTGCGTATATTTCAGCGGGGTAGGGTCGTCTCTAATGGAATACTCTGCGGCGCACTGACCGGAAATGACAATCGCAACATTTCACCGCGGCTCTCTACCCGCCAAAATACCTTCTTCTTCTTCGGGGTTTTACGGCAGCTGCTATCCTTTGTGTTGCTGCTGCCTCCTTCAGGTTCTACCCGTCCACTACCGCCAAAATATCTGCCTGCTTTGTTCATCAAGAATACACAGAAAATGAACGCAGAGTTGAAATTATGTTTCTAACGCCATCGCCTACGATGTGTCCTCCTGTTGGCTGAAAATGCACCGGTATGTTTACGTATTGTTTTATTCTGTTATCTACGTAGCCCATTGACATCTATAAGGTACGTTGTTCAGCACAGCAAAAGCTCCTGCATCATCTGCCGCCATTTCCATATGTTTGAATAGTGGTCGTGGCTCCGCCCCTTCCGCTACGTAGCCAAGATGGCGACAGTTGAGTGTGGAAAGTGTCCAGCGTTCCACACTCAACGATCTGACCGTTCTGAGTACAACATCCGGGTACTTTGAGTGCACTGCATTCTGCCGTACTTCCCAGTGTGAACGCACTTATGCACTCAGAGTAGTGAGTGTAAGCACAGAAGTACGCGGATTGGAACACACATTAAGAGTCTAGCGCTAGCTATAGCTATTTATAACTAGCAGCTAGCTAGCTAGTGCTACATAGCTATTTATAGCTAGCAATTTGGCGATAGATAACAAGCTAGCTAGCCAGCTACAGATATCGTGAGCCAAGGCCTATAGAAGGAGGCGGGGCCCGGGTCTTTGGGGTATGGGGTATAACACATGTGCAGTGTAACTGAAGCCGTGGTCGTGCATTGCGATTGGCTCAATTTCGGCAAGTTCAGACCAGATTTTACTGTGCATGTGTTGCCGCTCAAAGATATGATGCGTTGATGACGAGTGACCCGGCCTCTATCAATAGGCCTTGGCGCTCGCTAGCTGCTAGCGAGTTTTAGCTTTAGCTGTCTAGCGCGACCTAGCTACTAGCAGCTAAATAGTGGAAAACAGGTGCTTGGATTTGATCATTGTTGTGTCCTGGAGTAACAACTCTTTATAAATGTCCCCTCTCTAGGTCGGACCTTTGTCTACCCGTCACCCATCATCTATCTGGTAGTGACAGTTTACAGAAACACTGTGGACACGACGCTGACCGGCCGGTGTACTGATGTACTTCGGAGCTTTTGTAGCTCCTCATAGCGGAGCTATCTAAACCATGAGACACTACAAAATGTCCTCATATGTGATTTCAGGACATTTCCGTATGTCTCTACTAAAACCACGCGATCTCCGCAGTGCAGCTGCTTAACAGTACTGCTGGCACTAAACCGGAAGAACTAACACAATTGCGTTTGAACAGGAAGTGAAAAATAGGCGGGGCGGTATAAGGTGAGCCGGGCCATGAAGCCAGATTTCTTGGATGGACTCTGGCTGCTGTTCTCATGTGACGCTGACAATAAAGGTACTGAAGCATTTATGGTTTTAATGCATTTAGGAATGCAGAGAGTAGAGACAATAGAGGACAATATAGGACAATAGAGTGGCTCATCTTACTCACCACACCTGTAATGTATGAATGAATGTGTGTGCTGACCTTCTTTAGGATAACAAAATCGTTCTCCAGGTTGTTTCTCTTGTTAATCTCATCCTCATATCTGCAACAGAGACAGGACACAAATACAATGATATATACTGAGACTCCGTCCGCTGCCGCAGACTTTATTTACTACCACAGAGACTTTATTTACTACCACAGAGACTTTATTTACTATAACAGAGACTTTATTTACTACCACAGAGACTTTATTTATTACCACAGAGACTTTATTTACTATAACAGAGACTTTATTTACTACCACAGAGACTCTATTTACTATAACAGAGACTCTATTTACTACCACAGAGACTCTATTTACTACCACAGAGACTTTATTTACTACCACAGAGACTTTATTTACTACCACAGAGACTTTATTTACTACCACAGAGACTTTATTTACTATAACAGAGACTTTATTTACTACCACAGAGACTTTATTTACTACCACAGAGACTCTATTTACTACCACAGAGACTCTATTTACTATAACAGAGACTTTATTTACTATAACAGAGACTTTATTTACTATAACAGAGACTTTATTTACTACCACAGAGACTCTATTTACTACCACAGAGACTCTATTTACTACCACAGAGACTTACTTGTGTTTGTAGTCCTCCACCAGGCCCTGCATGTTCCTCAGCTCCCCGTCCAGCTTGGTCTTGTCGTTGTTGACCAGGTCCATCTGGCGCCTCAGACCCGCCATGTAGGCCTCAAACAGGGGCTCCACGTTGGACCGGCCCACCCCCTGACCCTGCAGCAAATCCAGTTTTGTCTCAAGCATCTTGTTCTGCTGCTCCAGGAAACGAACCTGAATGATGGAGGTGGGAAAAAATAAGGAGATAGACAGAGATACCATGATGCACCTTCTTTTGACCGATTTCGTGTTTATATCAGTTAACTTGTGGTTGTATGACTTCAGACACGTGTTCCGTATTGACACGTTATAATCAAGAACAAAAGGAACAAAAACACTATTAAATGTTTTATGTCTCAGTAGATTCACCTTAAACTATCCAATGCAATTATTTTGTAAAAATGTAAGACATTTCAACAATTTAAATGTTTTGTTTTGTGTGATCAACAGTACAAAAGACATTCGGTTTACTACGATATAAAACAAGGAAAAGCAGCAAATTCTCACATTTCAGAACCTGGAACCATCGAACATTTGAAGAATTACTTTAACGAGTAATTAATTATTATTAATTTCCTTTCAATCGATTAATCGACTGATCGTTGCAGCTCTATTTAGAAGAACAAACGTAGGGAAGGTCAACACACTGCAACTTAAGAAAACAAATGTAAATACATAAAATATGTGCATTAAAAAATATGTTTCAAATAAATAAAACAGAAGAAAATTAAACATATTTTCCAATTTGACAACACACAAAAAAACATGATGCAAATACGACAAAACAGAACTGAGACACAAAATAGAAGTTTCTGAGGGACTCTAAAAACTGACGGACATGCTTGTAATTAGTAAAAGAACAACCTGGTCTGAACCACCAGGTGTTGAAAGAAACTGGGTTATTTACATAATCAATGCATAATATTTATGTGTTAATTGAATCCGAGAAAATATGAAGCACAGATGATCAGAAATCCCTCAATACTGGACCAGTTTAAAAAGTGTTATCCCCATTTGTCACTTAGACACAAAAACATGAGACAAAAGGGTCCAGGTTGAAAAATACCGAAGTTATCCTTTTAAGAAATATTCTTGTGTGTCTCAGTGTTCCTTCGAACATATCAATCATCATTTAAAGTTCCAGAAGACTGAACAGAGAGAAGAACATGCTAACATCAGTTGGTTATTTGTATTTATTACACGGCTTTGTTGAATACTCGATTCTGATTGGTCAATCCCGGCGTTCTACAGTCTGTTATTTCTTAATAACAGACCGTTGCTATGTATAACAGACCGTTGATATGTATAACAGACCAATGCTATGTATAACAGACCGTTGCTATGTATAACTGACCGTTGCTATGTATAACTGACCAATGCTATGTATAACAGACCGTTGCTATGTATAACTGACCATTGCTATGTATAACTGACCAATGCTATGTATAACAGATCGTTGCTATGTATAACAGACCGTTGCTATGTATAACATACCGTTACTATGTATAACATACCGTTGCTATGTATCACTGACCGTTGCTATGTATAACTGACCGTCGCTATGTATAAATGACCAATACTATGTATAACAGACCGTTGCTATGTATAACTGACCATTGCTATGTATAACAGACCGTTGCTATGAATAACAGACCGTTGCCATGTATAACAGACCGTTGCTATGTATAAATGACCAATGCTATGTATAACAGACCGTTGCTATGTATAACTGACCGTTGCTATGTATAACTGACCAATGCTATGTATAACAGACCAATGCTATGTATAACAGACCATTGCTATGTATAACAGACCGTTGCTATGTATAACTGACCAATGCTATGTATAACAGACCGTTGCTATTTATAACTGACCGTTGCTATGTATAACAGACTGTTGCTATGTTTACAGTAAATGACCAATGCTTGGGGTAAATATTGGGGTACATATTGAGGTAAATATTGGGGTGAATATTGAGGTAAATGTTGAGGTAGATATTGGGGTAGATATTGGGGTAAATATTGGGGTAAATATTGGGGTAAATATTGAGGTAAATGTTGAGGTAGATATTGGGGTAGATATTGAGATAAATATTGGGGTAAATATTGAGGTAGATATTGGGGTAGATATTGGGGTAGATATTGAGGTAAATATTGGGGTAAATATTGAGGTAGATATTGGGGTAGATATTGGGGTAGATATTGAGGTAGATATTGAGGTAGATATTGAGGTAAATATTGGGGTAGATATTGAGGTAAATATTGAGGTAGATGTTGGGGTAGATATTGAGGTAAATATTGGGGTAAATATTGAGGTAAATATTGGGGTAGATATTGAGGTAAATATTGAGGTAGATATTGAGGTAGATATTGGGGTAGATATTGAGGTAAATATTTGGGGTAGATATTGAGGTAAATATTGGGGTAAATATTGAGGTAAATATTGAGGTAGATATTGGGGTAGATATTGAGGTAAATATTGTGATAAATATTGGGGTAAATATTGGGGTAAATATTGAGGTAAATATTGGGGTAAATATTGGGGTAAATATTGAGGTAAATATTGTGATAAATATTGGGGTAAATATTGAGGTAAATATTGGGGTAAATATTGAGGTAAATATTGGGGTAAATATTGAGGTAAATATTGTCATAAATATTGGGGTAAATATTGAGGTAAATATTGGGGTAGATATTGAGGTAAATATTGGGGTAAATATTGAGGTAAATATTGGGGTAAATATTGGGGTAAATATTGAGGTAAATATTGTGATAAATATTGGGGTAAATATTGAGGTAAATATTGGGGTAGATATTGAGGTAAATATTGAGGTAGATATTAAGGTAAATATTGGGGTAAATATTGGGGTAGATATTGAGGTAAATATTGGGGTAGATATTGGGGTAAATATTGAGGTAAATATTGGGGTAAATATTGAGGTAAATATTGGGGTAGATATTGAGGTAAAAATTGGGGTAAATATTTAGGTAAATATTGGGGTAAATATTGAGGTAAATATTGGGGTAAATATTTAGGTAAATATTGGGGTAGATATTGAGGTAAATATTGGGGTAAATATTGAGGTAAATATTGGGGTAAATATTTAGGTAAATATTGAGGTAAATATTGGGGTAGATATTGAGGTAAATATTGAGGTAAATATTGAGGTAAATATTGGGGTAAATATTGAGGTAAATGTTGAGGTAAATATTGGGGTAGATATTGAGGTAAATATTGGGGTAAATATTGAGGTAGATATTGGGGTAGATATTGAGGTAGATATTGGGGTAGATATTGGGGTAAATATTGGGGTAGATATTGAGGTAAATATTGGGGTAAATATTGAGGTAAATATTGTGATAAATATTGGGGTAAATATTAGGGTAAATATTGGGGTAAATATTGAGGTAAATATTAGGGTAAATATTGAGGTAAATATTGGGGTAAATATTGAGGTAAATATTGGGGTAGATATTGAGGTAAATATTGGGGTAGATATTGAGGTAAATATTGGGGTAGATATTCAGGTAAATATTGGGGTAAATATTGAGGTAAATATTGGGGTAAATATTGAGGTAAATATTGGGGTAAATATTGGGGTAAATATTGGGGTAAATATTGAGGTAAATATTGTGATAAATATTGGGGTAAATATTGAGGTAAATATTGGGGTAGATATTGAGGTAAATATTGAGGTAGATATTGAGTTAAATATTGGGGTAAATATTGGGGTAGATATTGAGGTAAATATTGGGGTAGATATTGGGGTAAATATTGGGGTAAATATTGGGGTACATATTGGGGTACATATTGGGGTAAATATTGAGGTAAATATTGGGGTAGATATTGAGGTAAAAATTTAGGTAAAAATTGGGGTAAATATTGAGGTAGATATTGAGGTAAATATTGGGGTAAATATTGAGGTAAATATTGAGGTAGATATTGAGGTAAATACTGGGGTAGATATTGAGGTAAATATTGAGGTAAATATTGAGGTAAATATTGTGATAAATATTGGGGTAAATATTGGGGTAAATATTGAGGTAAATATTGGGGTAGATATTGAGGTAAATATTGGGGTAAATATTGAGGTAAATATTGTGATAAATATTGGGGTAAATATTGAGGTAAATATTGGGGTAGATATTGAGGTAAATATTGGGGTAAATATTGAGGTAAATATTGTGATAAATATTGGGGTAGATATTGAGGTAAATATTGGGGTAAATATTGAGGTAAATATTGGGGTAAATATTGGGGTAAATATTGAGGTAAATATTGAGGTAAATATTGTGATAAATATTGGGGTAAATATTGTGGTAGATATTGAGGTAAATATTGAGGTAAATATTGGGGTAGATATTGAGGTAAATATTGGGGTAGATATTGAGGTAAATATTGGGGTAAATATTGGGGTAGATATTGAGGTAAATATTGGGGTAGATATTGGGGTAAATATTGGGGTAAATATTTAGGTACATATTGGGGTAAATATTTAGGTACATATTGGGGTAAATATTGAGGTAAATATTGGGGTAGATATTGAGGTAAAAATTTAGGTAAAAATTGGGGTAAATATTAAGGTAAATATTGGGGTAGATATTGAGGTAAATATTGGGGTAAATATTGGGGTAGATATTCAGGTAAATATTGGGGTAAATATTGTGATAAATATTGAGGTAAATATTGTGATAAATATTGGGGTAATTTGGCAGTAATTCCAAAGAAATTTCAAATAGGTTACTTGCTATATTATCACCTAATTACCATGGAATATGCAGACCTGTAAAATGAGGTGTTACCGATTGAAATAATAGTTAACTGTAGAATAATAACGTCCTTCCTCAGGTATTCACAGGTTAAAGAAACGGCATCATTCCAGCAGAGCAGCAGCTCAACATCAACACCTGCCTGAATTTGCCCGGCTCCAGTTTCCTGCCTGCGGCCGGGTATATCCACCACCTATTATACCTCCTCCCTCCGACACAAAGCCAGCGCTCTGTTCACAGCTGAATACTCTCCCTCGGAGACACAACCACACCATGTCTGACCTGATTCATCAGGTTACAACTCAACAGGACGGAAATGGGATGATAGCTTAAATATCCAGAGGCTTAGTACCACTGATTCAGGGTTTAAAAGGGCTGTTTACATCCAGAAACATTCACTGAATTCTTTTAACTGATCATTTCAGTATCAATAAATACTATCACCTGTCCCAGTGGATCGTTGAGCCTCATTCAGATTTAAACTGGGTTATCATCATCAGACTGATTACTTCTCTGCATGAGGGGGAGCAGCTCTTTAATGTTTCAGTGCTGCTGGGATCGGCCGGCTTGGGTTACACCGGTAACTGCTGGGTTTGTTTATTAGTCAGTTGACTCGACTTTGCCTTTTAGCAGTTCTGAAGAGTAAAACAAGAAGTTTTACTGCCTCAAAGTTCAAAATCTAAACTCCTGGACCAGCTGGGAGCTCTAGAGAGGATAATACTTCACAATAAAAGACACAAATATGAGTAGTTACTGGGGAACATATGAGTACTAACTGCTAGTGAACCATTAAATAATGAGTAAGTTAGTTAACTATAACTTCTTTAGGTTTAGACAATAAAACTACAACTTCTTTAGGTTTAGGCAACAAAACTACAACTTCTTTAGGTTTAGGCAATAAAACTACAACTTCTTTAGGTTTAAACAACAAAACTACAACTTCTTTAGGTTTAGACAATAAAACTACAACTTATTTAGGTTTAGGCAACAAAACTACAACTTCTTTAGGTTTAGACAATAAAACTACAACTTCTTTAGGTTTAGGCAATGAATCTAAACTAAACTAAATATAAAAAACACTTAGTTAAGTTGAGGGAAAAACATTGTGTTTTGGGTTAAAAAAAAAAACTGCCAACACAAAGACAACTACACCTTGTTGGTTTCACACAGGATTTGAACTCCGGTCTCCTGGTTGAACGCTCATCCATCGCCCCCGACCTCCACCACTTATGGAATTTCACACTGTCTATACTACAGTGTCCGTCTTCCACTTCTGCTCCTGTCATAATTTCTGCAGTTGCTAGAGGTGTTGTGTCCTTTTATACCTTCTTTTGGTGATCAACCATGTGAATAGTTGATAAAACCAACTAGTGGGTTTAGTAGGCCGCTATTGACCCACATCTATGGTGCTTATAGTGACTGCTAGCGCCTATTTAATAGCCTGACAACAGTCTAATCGGCTGAATTAGTGGTTCACTAGCAGTTAGTTCCTCGTTTGTTCCCCAGTAACTAAACTTTCTGTCTCTCTGTGCTGCTGTAACTGAGGATTTCCCAACCAGTAATCAATAAAGTCTTATCTTACTTTTTTCTCACTTTGCACATTAGTGTGGATTAAATTTCTGCATATTTTGCTCTAAACCAGAAAGATGGCAGGAGTATAATGATCACAGGGCATGCTGTATCTTTAACCTTCCAGATCAATACTATATCAGTAGGAGTGTTTGACCTCTTTATGGTACGTCTTAAAAAATGTAAATCAGCTCTCAGAAAGGCTAAAAAAAGAGATTAGTTTTGTACATTTGGACCTCCTAACCCGTCTCTGTTCGCCTGAAGTGTATCTGCTAATGTGAGAAGCCAACAAAGCCTCTATTGTGACGGTGTGTTACCGACTCCGTGAGAAAGCAGAGACGTTCCCTGAGTACGGTATCAAT
Source organism: Sebastes umbrosus (assembly GCF_015220745.1). NCBI lineage: Eukaryota > Metazoa > Chordata > Actinopteri > Perciformes > Sebastidae > Sebastes > Sebastes umbrosus. Next base: position 44,040,277 of record NC_051269.1, on the reverse strand, counting down.
GTCCAGCTTTATCACAGAGCTGCTCACTCCTTCTGTGGGAACCTCAACAACACAGCTACTGCTCACATTGGCTTCCCCAGTTAACACGCAGTATTTACTACTTTACTACCGGCCGGACGTCTGTAGTTATTCACCCACTCAGGCTCTGATATACCAGGTTAGCTTGTGTTATAATTGTGACCTTGTAGGTCTTCATTAAGATCAGCTTGAGTTCTTTAAGCGGCTACAATCAATATCTTTATCATAACAATTTGTGAATGACGGCACAAATAGTACAAATGCTTTTACAAGGTTAGCTACAATTTGAACTTAAAATGTGTTTTGGGGCCAAATTGAACACATTTTATAAAACACATTAAATGCAAATTAAAGGCAGAGATTCATTTTAAAGAAATTAAGTAACTTTACCTGCATTGTCACCACAAGTGGTTATAAGGATGAAGGATGAAGCTCTAGTCTCTTTACCTTATCTATGAAGCCCTAGTCTCTTGTCTTATCTATGAAGCTCTAGTCTCTTATCTTATCTATGAAGCTCTAGGCTTATCTATGAAGCTCTAGTCTCTTGTCTTATCTATGAAGCTCTAGTCTCTTATCTTATCTATGAAGCTCTAGGCTTATCTATGAAGCTCTAGTCTCTCTACCTTATCTATGAAGCTCTAGTCTCTTGTCTTATCTGTGAAGCTCTAGTCTCTTGTCTTATCTATGAAGCTCTAGTCTCTTATCTTATCTATGAAGCTCTAGGCTTATCTATGAAGCTCTAGTCTCTCTACCTTATCTATGAAGCTCTAGGCTTATCTATGAAGCTCTAGTCTCTTGTCTTATCTATGAAGCTCTAGTCTCTTATCTTATCTATGAAGCTCTAGTCTCTTATCTTATCTATGAAGCTCTAGTCTCTTTACCTTATCTATGAAGCTCTATTCTCTTATCTTATCTATGAAGCTCTAGTCTCTTATCTTATCTATGAAGCTCTATTCTCTTATCTTATCTATGAAGCTCTAGTCTCTTATCTTATCTATGAAGCTCTAGTCTCTCTACCTTATCTATGAAGCTCTAGGCTTATCTATGAAGCTCTAGTCTCTTTACCTTATCTATGAAGCTCTATTCTCTTATCTTATCTATGAAGCTCTAGTCTCTTATCTTATCTATGAAGCTCTAGTCTCTTATCTTATCTATGAAGCTCTAGTCTCGTTACCTTATCTATGAAGCTCTAGGCTTATCTATGAAGCTCTAGTCTCGTTACCTTATCTATGAAGCTCTAGGCTTATCTTTGAAGCTCTAGTCTCGTTACCTTATCTATGAAGCTCTAGTCTCTTATCTTATCTAAGAAGCTCTAGTCTCGTTACCTCATCTATGAAGCTTTAGTCTCTTTACCTTATCTATGAAGCTCTAGTCTCTTATCTTATCTATGAAGCTCTAGGCTTATCTATGAAGCCCTAGTCTCTTGTCTTATCTATGAAGCTCTAGTCTCTTATCTTATCTATGAAGCTCTAGGCTTATCTATGAAGCTCTAGTCTCTTGTCTTATCTATGAAGCTCTAGTCTCTTATCTTATCTATGAAGCTCTAGGCTTATCTATGAAGCTCTAGTCTCTCTACCTTATCTATGAAGCTCTAGTCTCTTGTCTTATCTATGAAGCTCTAGTCTCTTGTCTTATCTATGAAGCTCTAGTCTCTTATCTTATCTATGAAGCTCTAGGCTTATCTATGAAGCTCTAGTCTCTCTACCTTATCTATGAAGCTCTAGGCTTATCTATGAAGCTCTAGTCTCTTGTCTTATCTATGAAGCTCTAGTCTCTCTACCTTATCTATGAAGCTCTAGGCTTATCTATGAAGCTCTAGTCTCTTGTCTTATCTATGAAGCTCTAGTCTCTTATCTTATCTATGAAGCTCTAGTCTCTTATCTTATCTATGAAGCTCTAGTCTCTTTACCTTATCTATGAAACTCTATTCTCTTATCTTATCTATGAAGCTCTAGTCTCTTATCTTATCTATGAAGCTCTATTCTCTTATCTTATCTATGAAGCTCTAGTCTCTTGTCTTATCTATGAAGCTCTAGTCTCTTATCTTATCTATGAAGCTCTAGTCTCTCTACCTTATCTATGAAGCTCTAGGCTTATCTATGAAGCTCTAGTCTCTTTACCTTATCTATGAAGCTCTATTCTCTTATCTTATCTATGAAGCTCTAGTCTCTTATCTTATCTATGAAGCTCTAGTCTCTTATCTTATCTATGAAGCTCTAGTCTCGTTACCTTATCTATGAAGCTCTAGGCTTATCTATGAAGCTCTAGTCTCGTTACCTTATCTATGAAGCTCTAGGCTTATCTTTGAAGCTCTAGTCTCGTTACCTTATCTATGAAGCTCTAGTCTCTTATCTTATCTAAGAAGCTCTAGTCTCGTTACCTCATCTATGAAGCTCTAGTCTCTTTACCTTATCTATGAAGCTCTAGTCTCTTATCTTATCTATGAAGCTCTAGTCTCTTATCTTATCTATGAAGCTCTAGGCTTATCTATGAAGCCCTAGTCTCTTGTCTTATCTATGAAGCTCTAGTCTCTTATCTTATCTATGAAGCTCTAGGCTTATCTATGAAGCTCTAGTCTCTTGTCTTATCTATGAAGCTCTAGTCTCTTATCTTATCTATGAAGCTCTAGGCTTATCTATGAAGCTCTAGTCTCTTGTCTTATCTATGAAGCTCTAGTCTCTTGTCTTATCTATGAAGCTCTAGTCTCTTATCTTATCTATGAAGCTCTAGGCTTATCTATGAAGCTCTAGTCTCTCTACCTTATCTATGAAGCTCTAGGCTTATCTATGAAGCTCTAGTCTCTTGTCTTATCTATGAAGCTCTAGTCTCTTATCTTATCTATGAAGCTCTAGTCTCTTATCTTATCTATGAAGCTCTAGTCTCTTTACCTTATCTATGAAGCTCTATTCTCTTATCTTATCTATGAAGCTCTAGTCTCTTATCTTATCTATGAAGCTCTATTATCTTATCTTATCTATGAAGCTCTAGTCTCTTGTCTTATCTATGAAGCTCTAGTCTCTTATCTTATCTATGAAGCTCTAGTCTCTCTACCTTATCTATGAAGCTCTAGGCTTATCTATGAAGCTCTAGTCTCTTTACCTTATCTATGAAGCTCTATTCTCTTATCTTATCTATGAAGCTCTAGTCTCTTATCTTATCTATGAAGCTCTAGTCTCGTTACCTTATCTATGAAGCTCTAGGCTTATCTATGAAGCTCTAGTCTCGTTACCTTATCTATGAAGCTCTAGGCTTATCTTTGAAGCTCTAGTCTCGTTACCTTATCTATGAAGCTCTAGTCTCTTATCTTATCTAAGAAGCTCTAGTCTCGTTACCTCATCTATGAAGCTCTAGTCTCTTTACCTTATCTATGAAGCTCTAGTCTCTTATCTTATCTATGAAGCTCTAGTCTCGTTACCTTATCTATGAAGCTCTAGGCTTATCTATGAAGCTCTAGTCTCTCTACCTTATCTATGAAGCTCAAGGCTTATCTATGAAGCTCTAGTCTCGTTACCTTATCTATGAAGCTCTAGTCTCTTATCTTATCTATGAAGCTCTAGTCTCGTTACCTTATCTATGAAGCTCTAGTCTCGTTACCTTATCTATGAAGCTGTAGTCTCTCATCTTATCTATGAAGCTCTAGGCTTATCTTTGAAGCTCTAGTCTCATTACCTTATCTATGAAGCTCTAGTCTCTTATCTTATCTATGAAGCTCTAGTCTCGTTACCTCATCTATGAAGCTCTAGTCTCGTTACCTTATCTATGAAGCTCTAGTCTCTTATCTTATCCATGAAGCTCTAGTCTCATCTATGAAGCTGCAGTCTCATCTATGAAGCTCTAGTCTCATCTATGAAGCTCTAATCTCTTACCTTGTCTATGAAGCTCTAGTCTCATCTATGAAGCTTTAGTCTCATCTATGAAGCCCTAGTCTCATCTATGAAGCTCTAGTCTCAGCTCTGAAGCTCTAGTCTCTTACCTCATCTATGAAGCTCTAGTCTCATTACCTCATCTGTGAAGCTCTAGTCTCAGCTCTGAAGCTCTAGTCTCTTACCTTATCTATGAAGCTCTAGTCTCATTACCTTATCTATGAAGCTCTAGTCTCATTACCTCATCTGTGAAGCTCTAGTCTCAGCTCTGAAGCTCTAGTCTCCTACCTAATCTATGAAGCTCTAGTCTCATCTATGAAGCGCTAGTCTCGTTACCTCATCTATGAAGCTCTAGTCTCAGCTCTGAAGCTCTAGTCTCTTACCTCATCTATGAAGCTCTAGTCTCACCCTAGTCTCATCTATGAAGCTCTAGTCTCTTACCTCATCTATGAAGCTCTAGTCCTGCCCTAGTCTCTTCTATGAAGCTCTAGTCTCCTACCTTATCTATGAAGCTGTAGTCTCATCTATGAAGCTCCAGTCTCGCTCTAGTCTCATCTATGAAGCTCTAGTCTCGTTACCTCATCTATGAAGCTCTAGTCTCGCTCTAGTCTCATCTATGAAGCTCTAGTTTCCTACCTTATCTATGAAGCTCTAGTCTCATTACCTTATCTATGAAGCTCTAGTCTCATCTATGAAGCTCTAGTCTCATTACCTCATCTATGAAGCTCTAGTGTCAGCTCTGAAGCTCTAGTCTCTTACCTTATCTATGAAGCTCTAGTCTCGTTACCTCATCTATGAAGCTCTAGTCTCATTACCTCATCTATGAAGCTCTAGTCTCAGCTCTGAAGCTCTAGTCTCCTACCTTATCTATGAAGCTCTAGTCTCATCTGTGAAGCTCAAGTCTTGTTACCTCATCTATGAAGCTCTAGTCTCAGCTCTGAAGCTCTAGTCTCTTACCTCATCTATGAAGCTCTAGTCTCGCCCTAGTCTCATCTATGAAGCTGTAGTCTCTTACCTCATCTATGAAGCTCTAGTCCCGCCCTAGTCTCATCTATGAAGCTCTAGTCTCCTACCTTATCTATGAAGCTCTAGTCTCATCTATGAAGCTCCAGTCTCGCTCTAGTCTCATCTATGAAGCTCTAGTCTCGTTACCTCATCTATGAAGCTCTAGTCTCGCTCTAGTCTCATCTATGAAGCTCTAGTCTCCTACCTTATCTATGAAGCTCTAGTCTCATTACCTCATCTATGAAGCTCTAGTCTCATTACCTCATCTATGAAGTTCTAGTCTCAGCTCTGAAGCTCTAGTCTCTTACCTTATCTATGAAGCTCTAGTCTCATTACCTCATCTATTAAGCTCTAGTCTCAGCTCTGAAGCCCTAGTCTCTTACCTCATCTATGAAGCTCTAGTCTCGCTCTAGTCTCATTTATGAAGCTCTAGTCTCGTTACCTCATCTATGAAGCTCTAGTCTCGCTCTAGTCTCATCTATGAAGCTCTAGTCTCGTTACCTCATCTCTGAAGCTCTAGTCTCGCTCTAGTGTCATCTATGAAGCTCTAGTCTCCTACCTTATCTATGAAGCTCTAGTCTCATTACCTCATCTATGAAGCTCTAGTCTCAGCTCTGAAGCTCCAGTCTCTTACCTTATCTATGAAGCTCTAGTCTCATTACCTCATCTATGAAGCTATAGTCTCAGCTATGAAGCTCTAGTCTCTTACCTTATCTATGAAGCTCTAGTCTCATTACCTCATCTATGAAGCTCTAGTCTCAGCTCTGAAGCTCTAGTCTCGTTACCTCATCTATGAAGCTCTAGTCTCATTACCTCATCTATGAGGCTATAGTCTCAGCTCTGAAGCTCTAGTCTCTTACCTTATCTATGAAGCTCTAGTCTCATTACCTCATCTATGAAGCTCTAGTCTCAGCTCTGAAGCTCTAGTCTCTTACCTCATCTATGAAGCTCTAGTCTCGCTCTAGTCTCATCTATGAAGCTCTAGTCTCGTTACTTCATCTATGAAGCTCTAGTCTCGCTCTAGTCTCATTAATGAAGCTCTAGTCTCGTTACCTCATCTATGAAGCTCTAGTCTCGCTCTAGTCTCATCTATAAAGCTCTAGTCTCGTTACCTCATCTATGAAGCTCTAGTCTCGCTGTAGTGTCATCTATGAAGCTCTAGTCTCCTACCTTATATATGAAGCTCTAGTCTCATCTATGAAGCTCTAGTCTCATCTATGAAGCTCTAGTCTCATTATCTCATCTATGAAGCTCTAGTCTCATTACCTTATCTATGAAGCTCTAGTCTCGCTCTAGTCTCATCTATGAAGCTCTAGTCTTGTTACTTCATCTATGAAGCTCTAGTCTCGCTCTAGTCTCATTTATGAAGCTCTAGTCTCGTTACCTCATCTATGAAGCTCTAGTCTCGCTCTAGTCTCTTCTATGAAGCTCTAGTCTCGTTACCTCATCTATGAAACTCTAGTCTCATCTATGAAGCTCTAGTCTCATTACCTCATCTATGAAGCTCTAGTCTCATCTATGAAGCTCTAGTCTCATTACCTCATCTATGAAGCTCTAGTCTCAGCTCTGAAGCTCTAGTCTCTTACCTTATCTATGAAGCTCTAGTCTCATTACCTTATCTATGAAGCTCTAGTCTCATTACCTCACCTATGAAGCTCTAGTCTCAGCTCTGAAGCTCTAGTCTCGTTACTTCATCTATGAAGCTCTAGTCTCGCTCTAGTCTCATCTATGAAGCTCTAGTCTCGCTCTAGTCTCATTTATGAAGCTCTATTCTTGTTACCTCATCTATGAAGCTCTAGTTTCTTACCTTGTCTATGAAGGTTGCGAAGCGGTTGTTGAGGCTCTTGATCTGCTCCTTCTCGTTGGCTCGGCTCATGGACAGGCTGGGGTCGATCTCCAGGTTGAGGGGGGCCAGCAGGCTCTTGTTGACGGACAGCGAGGCCAGCGGGGCCCCCAGGCCGTGGTGGTGCCCGTTGGTGCCGGCGTAGAGAGAGCTGCTGCTCAGGGAGATGCCACTGAAACCACCCGGACCTGGACCAAAACCGCTCAGCCTCCTCGAGCCACTGCTGCTCCGGACGGAGTTACTGGAGCTGATCCGCTTGGTACGACTCAGGCTCATGGTGAGACAAAGAGACGGAGATATGAAACTAGAGAAGCAGGTGGTGGAAACAGACAGCTAGAAGAGCAGGAGACTGGGGAAACTAATAAGAAAATGAGGAAGACTTGTAAAAACAGGCTGAGAAGAGAACGAACGACTGAGTCAACGAGACGCAGAGAGAAGTGAACCAGGTGAGTATAAGATGTCAGACCACACTGAGGTGTCTCAGGTGTCTCGTGGCCTTTTAAACCTCCTCAGGGTGGAGTCAGAACAGGAGGAGAGATGTGGTGTCAGATATCTTCCTCCAGCCTCCCCCTCCGTAATGGAGTCACAGCTCAACGAAGCTCCTGCTTTAAGGTGGAGGTTTAAATACAGAGGCCACTTAAGGACCAGCTTCAGTAACTATCAGAATCAGAAATAATGTATTGATCCCCGGGGGGGAAATTACGTTACGTTTTGCTCCCGTTCTAGAATGAATATATAGATATATGTATATATCATAAGAAAATATGAAACATATATATAAACAGTGCAAATCATAATGCTGAAAAATAGGATCTATGCAAATAATATAAATGGATGCATAATAAAAATGCAATAATAATAATAATAATAAATATGAATGTTAGTTTAAATGTTCTGTTTAAATAAATGCAGTGTTAATGCCGGAGTAAACCAGATTACTGCACAGCTGAATTATTGCACTAAACTATTGTACTGTTAAGTCAGTAGTGCACAGTTGAAGATATAATAAATTATGGGGTTATAGCTGCTGATAGAGGTAAACAAAATAATAAATGTTGTTTTTACTGGTAAATCGTTAAAACGGTAAACATGTTCATTAGATTAATAAACATGTCTACGTTTTCTAGACTAGACAAAAGTATATTTGATCCTAAATACAATCTTTATACTTTATGTTGTTGACGTCTGTATGACAATAAAGTAGAATAAATGAAATGTCTATCTTAGTTTGAGCAGTAAATGTTTGTACCGGTAGTCACACGGAACTGACACTGAAGCGTGTTCCATGACGAACACTAAACGGCGTTGCACGTCGTCAGTAAGGGCAGCTGGAATGAATTGCTCAGAATGCGGCAGCCAGACTATTAACAAACTCTAAGAGACGAGACCACATCACACCCGTCCTTCAGCACCTCACTGGCTCCCAGTCAGGTATCCAATTAATTTTAAAATGTTACTAATTACTTTTAAAAACCTACATGGCCTCGCCCCTAACTACATTTTAGAGTTACTCCTGCCCTTGTTTTAATTTCATTATTGCTGACTTTTTGTACACACTGTTTTATTAAGTCTTATGTTCAACATTTTATTTTTACCTTTTATTTAGTTTTTATTCTGTATTGTTTTTATCTTAACTTATGTAAAGCACGTTGTAATTATGTTTGGAAAAGTGCTATACAAATAAAGTTTATTATAATTATTATTATATCAGTACCTTGAGACAGTTGCTTATTTACACATCCAGCACTTACAGAGGGTCGTGTCTACAAGGTAACATGCAAATTGTGAAACCTATTATGCAAAATGCACTTTTCCATGTCTTTTAAACATCAATATCTGTCCCCAGTGTGTCTACAGGTCACCATAGTATCATAAAAGACCATCCTCTCTCTTTTTCTCCTGCTCCGTTTGTCCGGAAATGGGTGTTGAAAATCACTTTGCAGCTTTTCCTTTCTCTTCTGACGTCATTAGAGAATTGCAAGCCACATAAGGGTTTCCTGGTGGAACCAGAGCAGAACCTCCAGTAGCCGACCCCGCCCCACACTCTCAACCGAACTATGAGCAAAGTAGCTCCTGTTAGTCTGCAAGAACCAGCAGAACCGTCTTCATGTACTCCCATCATCTAAATAGAACATTTTCTTTCACAAAGGCTTTATGTAATTACACTGTTTAAACAGCTGATATTTATATATTATATATTTGATGTCATGCATGTAGCAGAGTACAGGTAGTAAATAGTGACTGTAAGCAACACAACACATTTCTGTTTCACAGTCAAACTTTATTTGAGTAGACAGATGACAATATTAATTATTCACAGCATTTGTAATCATCAGTTATGTTGCCATGATACAGGAGAAAGTCTTTCAGCTCCGGTGAACTCCGGTAAGCTAAGCTCCGGTGGTCTGTAGTCATGGTAACACAGAGACAGCTCCTTCTGTAAATAATATACCATTACTCTGATCTTCCATACATTTATCAGGTGTCTTTTACCAGAAATAATGAACTGACTACTGTTTCACATCTTCTATTTTCCACCCTGATGGTCGCTGTGTTTACACACCGTCTCATAGCGGTAGCATGTAGCTAACCCGTTAGCATGTAGCTACATGCTAACGGGTTAGCTCTGTATCTCCCATCTGCTCTCAGCTGTCTGCTCTCAGCTGTCCGCTCTCAGCTGTCTGCTCTCAGCTGTCTGTTCTCCTCTGTCTGCTCTCAGCTGTCTGCTCTCCTCTGTCTGCTCTCAGCTGTCCGCTCTCAGCTGTCTGCTCTCAGCTGTCTGTTCTCCTCTGTCTGCTCTCAGCTGTCTGCTCTCCTCTGTCTGCTCTCAGCTGTCTGTTCTCAGCTGTCTGCTCTCAGCTATCTGCTCTCAGCTGTCTGTTCTCCTCTGTCTGCTCTCAGCTGTCTGTTCTCAGCTGTCTGCTCTCAGCTATCTGCTCTCAGCTGTCTGTTCTCCTCTGTCTGCTCTCAGCTGTCTGTTCTCAGCTGTCTGCTCTCAGCTGTCTGCTCTCAGCTGTCTGTTCTCAGCTGTCTGCTCTCAGCTGTCTGCTCTCAGCTGTCTGCTCTCCTCTGTCTGCTCTCCTCTGTCTGCTCTCCTCTGTCTGCTCTCAGCTGTCTGCTCTCCTCTGTCTGCTCTCAGCTGTCTGCTCTCAGCTGTCTGTTCTCAGCTGTCTGCTCTCAGCTGTCTGCTCTCAGCTGTCTGCTCTCAGCTGTCTGCTCTCCTCTGTCTGCTCTCCTCTGTCTGCTCTCAGCTGTCTGCTCTCAGCTGTCTGTTCTCAGCTGTCTGCTCTCAGCTGTCTGTTCTCAGCTGTCTGCTCTCAGCTGTCTGCTCTCAGCTGTCTGCTCTCCTCTGTCTGCTCTCCTCTGTCTGCTCTCAGCTGTCTGCTCTCAGCTGTCTGCTCTCAGCTGTCTGCTCTCAGCTGTCTGTTCTCAGCTGTCTGCTCTCAGCTGTCTGCTCTCAGCTGTCTGCTCTCAGCTGTCTGCTCTCAGCTGTCTGCTCTCAGCTGTCTGTTCTCCTCTGGGATGATTCTGTCGGTCATTTCTCACAGATGGATCTGTAAAGACAGACGTAGAACAGAGTGTGTGTTTACGGTTTACAGAGTTGATGCAGAAGGTAAACACTGAGTTAACCAACAGAGCTATAAATAGCATTATTTACCTGAGAGAAACCGTCAGGAGAACCTGGAGTCTGGACCGCAGATGTTCATCATTTGTCGCCGATTTCTGATCAGATTCCTCCGGTAACGTGCGCCGGGTGAAGTTTCTGGTTTATAAACTTTAAAGTAGTTTATTTTACTCTTCTGCTTCTCCCTCCCAGCTCTCAGGCCGTGACAGCTGTGACGCTGTGTTGTTGAGGACGTTTGATTGACAGAAAACGCTGACCAATCAGAGCAGAGTGGGAGGAGACAGGCTGTGAATCAGGGGTTTTCAGACAGAGGCTGAATGAGGCTCTGAGGCAGACAGACTCAGGCTGCAGTATGAGAAGAATAAAGGGTTTTTGAACATTGCAGCATGTAAACATGTTCTAGTGCAACATTAAAATACATCTATGAATCTGGAAATGAGCATAATATGAGACCTTTAAGATAAGTCGTCGGGCAGCGAGTCCAATTTGAGGGTTACCTTCTAGACACGACCCTTACAGAGCAACATGATCATTCATTAAGAGTCTTTGTGTTTTTGGTCTCTACCAACTCCTGAGGGAAATATCTGCTCCACTATGTTCACTATCTTTAATGTCTCTAGTCTCTACTGTACCTGAGCAGCCACGCATGTGAAAACACTGTCTCCATCTGGTGGATGAATCATGGTTCTGCACTAAAGGCATTGGCCTTCAATAATGCATGAGCTGTTATAGGAACATGTACAGAGGTCTGATTGAACAAACCAACCACAGTTGTACCACAGTCTGTTTTGAATGAATTACCTGTTCTCCTCTGCCCTCCTCCTGCCTCCATTCCACTCCTGTATCGTCTGGATTTCTCCTGATCAGCAGCACACATCTCTGGGTCTCGGGACTCAGGCTACCCAGCTCTGCCCCCTGCAAACTCACCGGCCTTGTTCTGTCCCGTTCCCCAGTTCACAGCTCATCCCCTGCATTGCATTGACCAAGACTCACCCCTTCAAATCAAATATATTATGTCAAAAAACTCATAGAATACTATGTTGAAAAAAATCATAGTATAGCACGTGAAAAAAAATCATTAAAAAAGTCCTAGTATAGCATGTCAATTAAAGTCCTAGTATAGTATGTCAAAAAATGTGTAAAAACATAACGGTATATGTCGAAATAGTTCATATAAAAGTCACAATAGTATGAGAAAAAAAGTCGTTAAAACAACACAGTATAGTACGTCTAAAAAACTGGTAAAAAAGTCATAGTATAGTATTGAAGTAGTGTTGCCACGGTAGTCAGTGTTTGGGGATACATGGATTACATTATACATTATATATATATTGTCACTGTTTTCACCATCGGTTTTCTTTTTTTAAAAACAGAAATAAACCCCATTTGTTCATTTTGGCGTATCAGCGTCGTGTTATCAACAGTCGGAGGACGGACGCGACCAACTGACTGTCTGCTCCGTACGGAGTCTCAGCTCAGAGCAGCAGGAGTCAGATTTCACTCACAGAGAGAGAGAGTTGACAGACGAGGCGATGGCGGAGGATTTGGAGTCGAAACAAAAACACCTATTTGTCAATATTTCAGATTTAAACCCAGTAGTATAAGGGAACCATAACGTTAATGAGGTAATCGCTGGCGGAGGACGAAGCGGTCACAGCCAGTGTACGCAGCACAGCGGCGGCAGGTGGAAACCTGCAGCCTCACAGGGAAGCTCTAACGGAGAGGCCAGACACATCGCCACCCGACGGTAACAATCAGAGTCAGCGCACCACAGATATTGACCTTTATCTTTTCCTGTAAAAAGTCTGGTGTAATTGGTAACACCGGTGTTGTTTATTAACTGGTGGGAAAATGTCCTCACTGTGACATCCCTATACAGAAGTCTTCCCTCCAGTACATCATGCTTTGTTAAAATTCCAACCGTGGAAGTGGGGTTTTATGAGGAACTTCGACCGGCAGCTAAATGGATTATAGACACCTAAAATAATAGATATCAGTTGAAGTGTACGCTATATTTGGAATATTTTCACTGCTTTACCTCCCTGTCAGACAGCCCTTTCTGACGGGGAACCGAAGCCGTTATATTTGCTCTCTTCAAAGCCACCAGACTCCATTCACATAACCAGTAATTTTACCTCTGAGCACGGGGGCTGCTTGTCTACCGCTGCCTCGATCAGTTTGTTCCTCTGCCAAGGCCAAAGGCCTCGGACCAAGGAGGTTATGTTTTCACCGGCATTGGTTTGTCTGTCTGTTAGCAGGATTACTCTAAAAGTCTGTGATGGATTTGAATGACATTTTTTGGAGCGGTGGGGTGTGGCTCAATGAACACTCACTCATCACTCACCTTCAACCATTTATCTGGGGTCGGGTTAGGGAGGCAACAGCTCCAGCAGGGGACCCCAAACTTCCCTTTCCCGGGACACATCCCGAGGTGATCCCAGGCCAGTGTGGAGATATAATCTCTCCACCTAGTCCTACGTCTTCCCCGTGGCCTCCTCCCAGCTGGTTGTGCCCGGAACACATCCCTAGGGAGATGCCCAGGGGGGGCATCCTTACTAGATGAACCACCTCAGCTGGCTCCTTTCAACACAAAGGAGTAGCGTCTCTACACCGAGTCCCTCACGGAGGACTGAACTTCTCACCCTATCTCTAAGGGAGACGCCAGCCACCCTCCTGAGGAAACCCACTTCATCTGCTTGTACCCGCGATCTAGTTCTTTGGGTCCTGACCCAGCCCTCATGACCAGAGGTGAGAGCAGGAACAGAGACTGACCGGTAGATCTAGTTATTTGGATCCTGACCCAGCCCTCATGACCAGAGGTGAGAGTAGGAACAAAGACTGACCGGTAGATCTAGTTCTTTGGGTCCTGACCCAGCCCTCATGACCATAGGTGAGAGTAGGAACGAAGACTGACCGGTAGATCTAGTTATTTGGATCCTGACCCAGCCCTCATGACCATAGGTGAGAGTAGGAACAAAGACTGACCGGTAGATCTAGTTATTTGCCTTCCGGCTTACTGCCGAGGATCCGAACACAGCTCTCGCTTTGGGCGTACAGGGATTGGATGGCTCTGAGAAGTGCCCCCCTCACCCCATACTCCCGCAGCACCCCCCACAGTATCTCCCGGGGGACCCGGTCATACGCCTTCTCCAAGACCACAAAACACATGTAGACTGGATAGGCATACTCCCGGGCCCCCTCCAGGATCCTTGCGAGAGTGAAGAGCTGGTCCGTTGTTCCACGGCCAGGACCGACTCTGCATTGTTCCTCTTCGATCCGAGGTTCGACTATCGGCCGAACCCTCCTTTCCAGCACCTTGGAGTAGACTTTACCAGGGAGGCTGAGTAGCGTGATACCCCTGTAGTTGGCACACACTCTCTGGTCCCCTTTTTGAAAAGGGGAACCACCACCCCGGTCTGCCGCTCCTTAGGCACTGTCACGACTTCCACGCAATGTTGAAGAGACGTGTCATCCAAGACAGCCCCTCCACACCCAGAGCCTTCAGCATTTCTGGACGGATCTCATCAACCCTCGGGGCTTTGCCACTGTGGAGTTGTTTGACTACCTCAGGGAAATTGATGATGATCCCCCATCAGCTTCCAGCTCTGCCTCTACAATAGAGGGGTCGGGTATTGGTCGGATTCAGGAGTTCCTCAAAGTGCTCCTTCCACCGCCCGATTACCTCCTCAGTTGAGGTCAACAGTGTCCCATCCTTACTCTATATAGCTTGGATGGTTCCCCGTTTCCCCCTCCTGAGGTGCCGGACGGTTTTCCAGAAGCACCTTGGTGCCGAGTGAAAGTCTTTCTCCATGGCTGCTCCGAACTCCTCCCACACCCGCTGCTTTGCCTCCGTCACGGCAGTGGCTGCTGCTCTTCGGGCCCGTCGGTACCTTGCAACTGCCTCAGGAGTCCTCCGAGATAACATATCCCGGAAGGCCTCCTTCTTCAGTCGGACGGCTTCCCTGACCACCGGTGTCCACCACGGTGTTCAAGGGTTGCCGCCCCTTGAGACACCTAAGACCCTAAAACAGCTCATTGCCGCAGCTTCAGCAATGGAAGCTTTGAACATCGCCCACTCGGGTTCAATGCCCCCAACCTCCACAGGGATGCCAGAAAAGCTCCGCCGGAGGTGTGAGTTGAAGATCTCTCGGACAGGAGCCTCCTCCAGACGTTCCCAGTTCACCCGCACTACCCGTTTGGGCTTACCAGGTCTGTCCAGAGTCTTCCCCCACCCTCTGACCCAACTCACCACCAGATGGTGATCAGTTGACAGCTCCGCCCCTCTCTTCACCCGAGTGTCCAAAACATGCGGCCTCAGATCAGACGATACGATTACAAAATCGATCATCGACCTTCGGCCTAGGGTGCTCTGGTACCACGTACACTTATGAGCATCCTTATGTTTGAACATGGTGTTCGTTATGGACAGTCCATGACTAACACAGAAGTCCAATAACAAACGACCACTCGGGTTTAGAACAGGGAGGCCGTTCCTCCCAATCACGCCTCTACAGGTGCCTCCATCAGTCTCCCAGCAGAACTATGGAGTCCCCTACTGGAGCCCCATACAGGACTCCATTCAGGGTCTCCAAGAAGGCCGAATACTCCGAACTGCTGTTCGGTGCATTCGCACAAACAACAGTCAGAGTTTTCCCCCCCATAACCCGAAGGCGTAGGGAGGCGACCCTCTTGTCCACCGGGGTAAACTCCAACGTAGCGGCACTCAGCCGGGGATTTGTGAGTATCCCCACACCCGCCCGGCTCCTCACACCTTGGGCAACTTCAGAGAAGAATAGAATAGGTTCCTCCCACAGGTGGTGAGCCCACAGGTAACTCCTCCTCTGCCTCGTTTCTTCATTGGGGTTTTATGAACTCTACTACAATGAACAATCCATTCGATTTTGGTGGCGATCTGGATCATGATCTGGATTCAGGAATCAGGATTCCGATCAGCCTGAGCATTAAGATCACATCGTATAACACATGCGCAGTGTAACTGATAACGCGTTGATGACGCGTGACCCCGCCTCCTTCTGAGAGCAGAGACATACGTGTGATGATGTGTGGCGAGACTTTGAGGTGCTGCTGGTTTCTTTGTGTTATTGTGTGACTTTGGTGTTTTAAAAGTTTAGCTCAGATTCACCAAAGTCTCACAAGAACACAAACAAATGACGTGATCGAGGCAGCGGTACACCAGCAACTCCCGTGTTCTGAGAGGTAAAATTACTGTTTATGTGAATGGAGTCTGGTGGCTTTAAAGAGAGCAAATATAACGGCTTCGGTTTCCCGTCAGAAAGGGCTGTCTGACGGGGCTAAAGGCGAGTAGTGGGAACTAGCTTTAACTCCTGTCTGCTGCTCTAAACTGGAGGCGTGCTGACCGTCATCTACTGTAGTAATACACTGACTCTGGATCAGAACCTCATAGAACCACACTGAGAAACACCTGAACTATCCCTTTAACCTCCATCTACTGTAGTAATACACTGACTCTGGATCAGAACCTCATAGAACCACACTGAGAAACACCTGAACTATCCCTTTAACCTCCATCTACTGTAGTAACACACTGACTCTGGATCAGAACCTCATAGAACCACACTGAGGAACACCTGAACTATCCCTTTAACCTCCATCTACTGTAGTAATACACTGACTATGGATCAGAACCTCATAGAACCCCACTGAGGAACACCTGAACTCTCCCTTTAATACTTCCTGCTTGCATCTTCAGTCAGGAAAGTCAGTATGCTGTGAACAACGATATGTCTAGTGTGATAATAAACAGAGCCGGGCTGATTCGGAACTGATAAAACCTTTATTTCACTTTAAATTGTCTTTTACATTTTGTCCTGTTTATAACATGTAAGGTGAAACTAGAGTTGGATTTTTAAAGACATACACAAATCTAGTATTACTTCAATAACCAGGGTGGGGGGGAAGGTGTCCAAGGGTTTTTCTTTTTTTTGTATTTTTTTTATTTTTATTGGCGTCTTGAAGCTAAAGTCTAAATGTTCACAACCACGTGCGCGCTAAGCAATAAAACCGTCACAGAAGCAAAACATTTTTTTGTTGTTTTTTGGGTTATTTTTTTTTTTATTTTTATTTTAAGCATAATACTGGTCAGTAAAAACAAAATGATTTGAGATACCAGATATACAGACAGGCTCGGTGCCACATTCACTACTGCATGGGATCACTTTTTTCCTTATAAAGCGTAGAATAACTGCCTTTTTGTTCAGCTAACGAGAAAAAGAGCGGCAGGGAGGAATTATTTTTTTTCTTTTACCTTTTAAACTTCAGTGCATGAAAACATTTGTCCCCAGCAAAAGAAAAAAACAAAACATTGAGACACATGACTTTTCTACACCTAAAGAGTGGAATGTCGAGATGGTTAGTGACAAGCTTATTGTGACACTGAGTGGATACAAATATGAAATTAAACCGACTCTGGAAGAAAACAAGGGTCTTTTGAGAGACTCGCAGGTCTGCGTTCTGGGTTAGGGCTACCCTCCATGTTTCTCAGTGTGGGATCTGAACACATATCTCGCTATCGGCAGGGCGCAGTCTTTAAACAAGAGGAACCACAAGGTTCAAATGTACAAGATCAGATCCAAAAAATGAGCTGGAAAAATGTACCGTTAACGGCCGATCGAGTGTTTTCGCTTCCTAAACGCAGTCAGAACGATGATCTAAAAGTCGCCTCGTCGCGTACGCATGTTGATGAACTGCAGCGTGAACACAGTAACTACAGGTTCTCACTTCCACTAACAGGTGACTGGCTGATCTGCCGGGAGATTTGGCTCCTTCAACGCACGTTCCTGTTGTGGACTCAAACTGCACCAAACACGTATACTTCAAAATAAAATCAGCTTCTAACTAAACATTTAAACGAGTCAGCTGGTTCAGCCTAAACAGGAAGTAAGGAATCGTCCTGAAGCTTTAAAATGCTTTTAAAAAACCAGCAAGTGACCAATGACATCTTAAGCTTCGGTTATACTTTCTGAAAGGACGGTCACAGAACCCCCGCGAAGGGCCGCATCTGATGGTGTGACGCCACTTTGGCCCGCCGCAGACGTGGCAAGCATAAAGGTCCTGACACACCAAGCCGAAGACGGGCCGTCGGTGAGCGTCTGTCGGTCTAGTTGTTGCGGTGTGTCTCTCACCGTTGGCTATAGTCTGCCCCTGTTGGAGGCTTTTCGTCCGATTCAGCGTGTTGAATCAGCGGTGGCGCCCGTCGGTGAGAGAAATCACTCTGATTGGCTGTTCAGGGTTACACAGAAGACTCTTCTCATGTTTCATCTTCATCTCATCTGATCGTTCCAACACACGGATAGTTTCACAGCAACATGAACATCTGTAATGAGGCTCAGTGGTGAGTGAGAGTGGTGAGAAAACGGTCGGCTGACGCCGCTTTGTTTCATGTTCGCATCATAACGGCTTGTATATCCTCTGTCTCTTTCTGAATGACGAACACAGACGACCACCGCCTGCTGGTGTGGAGAGTTATTTCCTCTAACGCAGGCGCAGAACGTACGTGGTAGTTGTCCGTCGTCTTTGCGGTGTGTGTGAGTGCAACTTTTTGGCCGAGACAGAGGTGACATGAGACGACGCAGCTGGCGGCGTTCATTGCCGCTAGTTCTTTGATGTCGGGTTGGTGCGTCTGGGCCTTAAAGCTTCGGATGGTCGCAGGGACACGAGCTGACGTGGAATTGTGACGAGGAAACATTCAGATCTTTTATACGGATTTCTCCTCGCGGCAAACCGATATTCTCAAAGATCCTCAAAGTTCTCGTTAGAAAACGAAGGGCTGCGTCTGATGGTGGAACGCAACACGAGCATGAATCACACTTTAGACGGAACGATCCGATCACAGGAAGGAAAACTGGCCGTTCGTATTTTGGAAATGAGAAAGCAGGAAGTTTAAGTGTCGATCGACGGCGTGCGGATAGATTGACACGGTGATAAATGACGGCGTGCGTTCAGCAGCGAGTGGAAACCTTTCATAGAATCCACAGTAGAAGTATTTAAGGGGCATAAGGAGAAAAAAAAAAGTACCAAAAATGTTCTGGTCAAAGATGCCAAAGCAGAAAACGGCAACGGACTGTTACGGCTTCGGGTTCTCTGCAAGCTCAGGCGTTAACGAACAACATCGACAAACCTGTTCTCCAAAAGACAGATTTACAGTTCAGCTCTACAAATGTTTTACAATTTTACAGTTGTCAAAAAGCAGAAAGAAGAGTTTGATTTGTTAACAGCGAGAATGAAGATGTTAAGGACGTTGAGGGACATCGGAGGGAGCAGGCAGGTCCCTTCAGTTTATCATTCAGATGGAATGGATGTCATCTTTAATACCTTTAAATCAGTTTCAGCTCCGAACTGAAGAACCACGGCGATTACATCTCCGGCTCTCCGTTCCAAAATGAAATCGAAATAATGATGATTACACGGCAGGTGTTTTTAGATCTGTCAGTGTCACAATACAGCCTTGTAGGAGGACCCTTCTGTATAAACCTCAGCAGAATGGACCCGCTGGTCAAACCCCCCCCGCCACCCTCCCAACACTGATCTACCATCAACCATCAACCA
>NC_051269.1:44013837-44016337 GCF_015220745.1 Sebastes umbrosus | reverse complement strand
TTTAAGAAAAATGGTTGAAAGATATGTTAAACCCAAAATTAAAAACATATTTTCAAATCAAGCCCAATCACAGCTCTGAATGTGATGTTGTAGGAGTCAGAGGTGTTTAGTTGCACAGCTGAGGACTTCCTTCCTCTTAGAAACATCCAGCAGCTTGTTTCATTATCTGAGGTATGTCAACTAATGAATCACATTTTCTTTTGTATTGTCGTCGTTATGATGAGATCAGATTATGGATTATAAATGAGATGTCTGTCAGGGCCGGTTCCAGCTAGCAGGGCCGGTTCCTGCTAGCAGGGCCGGTTCCAGCTAGCAGGGCCGGTTCCAGCTAGCAGGGCCGGTTCCACCTTTTTGGGGGGCCAGTTCCTGCTAGCCCTAACCCTAACCCTCCTAACTGATGCTAAATGATGCTAAAGGATGCTAAAGGATGCTAAGGGATGCTGAAGGTTGCTAAATTATGCTAAAGGATGCTAAAGGATGCTAAATGATGCTAAAGGATGCTAAGGGATGCTAAAGGATGCTAAATGATGCTAAAGGACGCTAAGGGATGCTAAAGGATGCTAAATGATGCTAAAGGATGCTAAAGGATGCTAAATGATGCTAAAGGATGCTAAGGGATGCTAAAGGATGCTAAATGATGCTAAAGGACGCTAAGGGATGCTAAAGGATGCTAAATGATGCTAAAGGATGCTAAGGGATGCTAAAGGATGCTAAAGGATGCTAAATTATGCTAAAGGATGCTAAAGGATGCTAAGGGATGCTAAGGGATGCTAAATGATGCTAAGTGATGCTAAAGGATGCTAAGGGATGCTATAGGATGCTAAAGGATGCTAAATGATGCTAAAGGACGCTAAAGGATGCTAAAGGATGCTAAATGATGCTAAATGATGCTAAAGGATGCTGAGTGCTGTGACTATAGGGTCTACTTGCTCCTCCTTTAATAAGTGAATAACACCCAGAACAAGGAGAACAGGTAGTTGATGTCTTACCCTTCTTTGAGTCCCCAGAGGCCACCTCTGACAGGTATCTGAAGTAGTCTCCTTTCATTTTGAGGTAGAACACCTTGCTCTCCGCCTGAGTTGCGTTGGTAATGAGGAATTTGTCGAGCAGATTCTGAAACAGACGAGAGGACCAGAAAGGTTAGAAACAGAAATATAAAACAGGCCGTCAGATTCTGTGTTTATAGAGCAACAGCTGGATAATATAAAACTAAAACAACAACAACAACAATAATAACAATAATAATAATAATAACAATAACAATAATAACAATATAATAATAATAACAACAACAATAATGATAACAATAATAGTTATAACAACAATAATAATAACAATAATAATAATAGTTATAACAATAATAATAATAGTAATAACAACAATAATAATAATAACAATAATAATAATAATAATAACAATAATAGTTATAACAATAATAATAATAGTTATAACAACAATAATAATAATAATAGTAATAACAACAATAATAATAATAACAATAATAACAATAATAATAACAACAACAACAACAATAATAATAATAACAATAATAACAACATTAATAATAATAATAAAACAGGATAAAACACAAAGAAACCTGCCGGTGAAGAACATCGTTACAGATTACAGATGGTTTTAATACACGACTCTGCTCTACAGCCTGAAACCAGCGTTAGGGTGATGATGAGGAGGATGTGATGATGAGGAGGATGTGATGATGAGGAGGATGTGAGGATGAGGAGGATGTGATGATGAGGAGGGTGTGATGATGAGGATGAGGAGGATGTGATGATGAGGAGGGTGTGAGGATGAGGAGGATGTGATGATGAGGAGGATGTGATGATGAGGATGTGAGGATGAGGATGGTGTGAGGATGAGGAGAATGTGATGATGAGGAGGATGTGATGATGAGGAGGATGTGATGATGAAGAGGGTGTGAGGATGAGGAGGGTGTGATGATGAGGAAGATGTGATGATGAGGAGGGTGTGATGATGAGGAGGATGTGATGATGAGGATGAGGAGGATGTGATGATGAGGAGGGTGTGATGATGAGGAGGGTGTGAGGATGAGGAAGATGTGATGATGAGGATGATGTGATGATGAGGAGGGTGTGATGATGAGGAGGGTGTGAGGATGAGGAAGATGTGATGATGAGGATGATGTGATGATGAGATATATATCTATATATATCTATATATATATAGATATATATAGATATATACATAGATATATATAGATATATACATATATATATATATATATATATATATAGTGAGGAAGAAAATCGAATTTTCCCTTTTAGTCTAATCAATTAGTGGAATCTTCTCCATCAAGGTCACTGATATATTTTTATGTCCTGCTGATGCACCAGAGCTTTCTCCTCCTGAGCGTCCTGCTGCTTTAAGCCTCCACCGTCCCTCCTTCCCTTCCTTCCTTCCTTCCCTCCTTCCTTCCTTCCTTCCTTCCTACAGCATCACATCACTGCAGAGGCTTCTAGTT
>NC_051269.1:43973837-44008837 GCF_015220745.1 Sebastes umbrosus | reverse complement strand
TTGAACGGTCACTGTAAATGCTGTAAATAAACATCAAGGAGAAGCAGACTGGTTTGGGTCATACATGTTTTTAGAGCTGGGACGATCCACCTATCTCCTGATTCCATACTAACACCATACTGGGGTGTCGATTAGATACAGACGTGGACAAAATTGTTGGTACCCTTCCGTTAAAGAAAGAAAAACCCACAATGGTCACTGAAATAACTTGAAACTGACAAAAGTAATAATAAATACAAATTTACTGAAAATTAACTAATGAAAATCAGACATTGATTTTGAATTATGGTTCAACAGAATCATTTTAAAAAACAAACTAATGAAACTGACCTGGACAAAAATGATGGTAGCCCTAGAAAAGATGTAAAATAATGTGACCATAGGGACATGTTAAACTAAGGTGTGTCCTGTAAATAGCATCACAGGTATCTTCAAACTTGTAATCAGTCAGTCTGCCTATTTAAAGGGTGAAAAGTAGTCACTGTGCTGTTTGGTGTCATGGTGTGTACCACACTGAACATGGACCACAGAAAGCTAAGGAGAGAGTTGTCTCAGGAGATCAGAAAGAACATTATAGACCTTCATGTTAAAGGTAAAGGCTATAAGACCATCTCCAAGCAGCTTGATGTTCCTGTGACTACAGCTGCACATATTATTCAGAAGTTTAAGGTCCATGGGACTGTAGCCTACCTCCCTGGATGTGGCCGCAAGAGGAACATTGATGACAAATTGAAGAGACGGATAATACGAATGGTAACCAAAGAGCCCAGAACAACTTCCAAAGAGATTAGAGGTGAACTCCAAGGTCAAGGTACATCAGTGTCAGATCGCACCATCCGTCACTGTTTGAGCCAAAGTGGACTTAATGGAAGACAACCGAGGAGGACACCAAATCATAAAAAAGTGAGACTGGAATTTGCCAAAATGCATACTGACAAGCCACAAAGCTTCTGGGAGAATGTCCTTTGGACAGATGAGACAAAACTGGAGCTTTTTGGCAAGTCACATCAGCTCTATGTTCACAGACGAAGAGATGAAGCATCCAAAGAAAAGAACACTGTACCTAATGTAAAACATGGAGGAGGCTCGGTTATGTTATGGGGCTGCTTTGTTGCATCTGGCACAGGGTGTCTTGAATCTGTGCAGGGTGCAATGAAATCTCAAGACTATCAAGGCATTCTGGAGCGAAATGTGCTGCCCAGTGTCAGAAAGCTTGGTCTCAGTCGCAGGTCATGGGTCCTCAAACAGGATAATGACCCAAAACACAGCTAAAAACACCCAAGAATGAGTAAGAACAAAACATTGGACTGTTCTGAAGTGGCCTTCTATGAACCCTGATCTAAATCCTATTGAACATCTGTAGAAGGAGCTGAAACATGCATTCGGAGAAGGCACCCTTCAAACCTGAGACAGCTGGAGCAGTTTGCTCACGAGGAGTGGGCCAACATACCTGTGGACAGGTGCAGAAGTCTCATTGAGAGTTACAGAAATCACTTGATTGCAGTGACTGCCTCAAAAGGTTGTGCAACAAAATATTAAGTTAAGGGTACCATCATTTTTGTCCAGGCCAGTTTCATTAGTTTGTTTTTTAAAATGATTCTGCTGAACCATAATTCAAAAACAATATCTGATTTTCATTAGTTCATTTTCAGTACATTTTTATTTATTATTACTTTTGTCAGTTTCAAGTTATTTCAGTGACCATTGTGGGTTTTTCTTTCTTTAACGGAAGGGTACCAACAATTTTGTCCACGTCTGTATGTATTGCGATTTTTAAGTATTGTCATTCTAAAACTATTACGATTCGATATTTATCATTACATTTTTTCCAGCAACCAAGAAATCAAAGAATAAAGACGTGTCCCTCACAGATTAGTGGGATTTTCTTTATAACATGTAATGTTTTATACTTCTGGTGAATATAATCCATCAATCTGATTTCCATAGATGTATTTAGTATATACAGTTCCCTTTGTTAACACCTTATTTTGAAAAGTGGACGTAGTCCCACGTGTCTACTTCCTCTAACTTCTCCAAGGTGGTCTCTAGCTCTCCCGTCAGCTCCGTTCTCTTTATCCATCCATGGTCAGCTCCATCAGGGCCGTTTCAATGCAGAGAACAGACATGTCAGTATCTGGGTGCTCTACAGTCGTAGCGTCGGCCCGTTTGACCACGGAGACGAGAGCGACAGCCGGCTCCACCGCCACGTTACCGCCATACCATAACGTTACCGCCATACCATAACGCTTCCTGCCCGTGACAGAGTTAGCATGCAGCTTTAGCTCTGCTCTGTATAGCTCTGCTTTTCCTGTCAATGTGTGAAACCCAAAGTGTTTCCATCTTTACTGGATGTGTAGCGTTTACCACGCTGGATTTAACATGGGAGGGTGCAGGTCGTATCCACGCTGACCAGGGTCTGAAATTACCCCCCCCCACCTCCAACCGCCAAATGCAGGTAAATTGTTGGCAGTGGCGGGTGAAATAGTCAGGACATCCGCCACCGTGGCAGGCAGCACAAAAAGTTAATTTCAGACCGTGAACCAGACCATTTCTACTTCCTCGTTTTGGCTCGCTGAGGTTTGTTTTGGTTGACGGATACGGAGCGGATATGACGTCACGTTACTCAGACTACCACAATAAAAGAGGTGACTTCCTTCTACCTCCACATAGACTCAGATGAAGCAGATAGATCCATTCTGGTGTTAAAATAACTATTTCAAAAAACAAAAAAAGAAAAAGAAAAGAAATTGCTATACATCGGTAAATTGATTTTTATAAAGTATCATAAGCGTATTGATTGAACCGTGAGCTCTATATGGTGAATTTAACACTGACTGAACCGTGAGCTCTAGATGGTGAATTTAACACTGATTGAACCGTGAGCTCTAGATGGTGAATTTAACACTGACTGAACCATGAGTTCTAGATGGTGAATTTAACACTGATTGAACCGTGAGCTCTAGATGGTGAATTTAACACTGACTGAACCGTGAGTTCTAGATGGTGAATTTAACACTGACTGAACCGTGAGTTCTAGATGGTGAATTTAACACTGATTGAACCGTGAGTTCTAGATGGTGAATTTAACACTGACTGAACCGTGAGTTCTAGATGGTGAATTTAACACTGATTGAACCGTGAGCTCTAGATGGTGAATATAATACTGATTGAACCGTGAGCTCTAGATGGTGAATATAATACTGATTGAACCGTGAGCTCTAGATGGTGAATTTAACACTGATTGAACCGTGAGCTCTATATGGTGAATTTAACACTGACTGAACCGTGAGCTCTATATGGTGAATTTAACACTGATTGAACCGTGAGCTCTATATGGTGAATATAATACTGATTGAACCGTGAGCTCTATATGGTGAATATAATACTGATTGAACCGTGAGCTCTAGATGGTGAATTTAATACTGACTGAACCGTGAGCTCTATATGGTGAATTTAACACTGACTGAACCGTGAGCTCTATATGGTGAATATAATACTGATTGAACCGTGAGCTCTAGATGGTGAATTTAACACTGACTGAACCGTGAGCTCTAGATGGTGAATTTAACACTGACTGAACCGTGAGCTCTAGATGGTGAATTTAACACTGATTGAACCGTGAGCTCTATATGGTGAATTTAACACTGATTGAACCGTGAGCTCTATATGGTGAATTTAACACTGACTGAACCGTGAGCTCTAGATGGTGAATTTAACACTGACTGAACCGTGAGCTCTAGATGGTGAATTTAACACTGACTGAACCGTGAGCTCTAGATGGTGAATTTAACACTGATTGAACCGTGAGCTCTATATGGTGAATTTAATACTGACTGAACCGTGAGCTCTATATGGTGAATTTAACACTGACTGAACCGTGAGCTCTAGATGGTGAATATAATCAGACCTTGAGCTGTACAGTTACATCAGAGCGTCTACAGGTTTGAGGGGAAACATTAGAAGGATGTCGTACCACGTTCTTGTAGGCGACCGAGAGCAGGTTGCGCTCCTCGTTGCTGAGCTCCGTGCCCTGCTCCGTCACGGCCTTCATGGCAGCCGCCATGTCGTCGTAGCGCTCGGCCTGCTCTGCCAGCTTGGCTTTCTGCACCAGGTCATTCTTATCCATCTTTAGGCTGCAGGGAGGAGAACAGAGTTAGTTAACGTTAGTGTTTGGACTGAAGCGTCGGGGCTGGAACAGGCAAAGACAGGAGGACAGACTGAGACTGAGAGAGGTTATGAGAAAGACACAAAGACGAGTGTGAGAACAACGGATGTGCAACACCTGAGGGACCATGAATAAATGTTAATACACCAGCACCAGACTCCAGTTCTACCCTCACACCTGCATACAAACACGTTCAATACATTTCCGGTTTGGACGCTTAGTGTAGTGACGACCCTTCCACCAGACGGAGATGCAAACACCACCCTGTTGTGTTCCAGTATCCTCGGAGCTTACCTGACCTCTGACCTCCCTGAGGAAGCCTGGCGTTGAGGATGGGGTTTCCCTACGGAGGGCACAAGAGTTAGGCTACAAGCTTGATAAAAACTCCATTTATTTTGTATTGTTTAAATCTCAGTTTCAACCAAAGCTGTTTGGATTTTTCCAGGAGGTTTTAGAGGCAGATACTTAACTATAGTTACTTAATGTTGAGTTCTGATCTAATACAAGAAGCATTACTGTGATTGACAGTAAATCTGAAACAAAACCAAATCAGAAAAAAGCAGCAAGTTGTGACATATTAGAAGTAAATCCACAGAATAAATAGGTTTAGGGTTTGTAGGGTTGTTCCAATACCAGGATCGGAAATGCGTCTAATACCTCCCAAAATTCGGCACCGAGTATCGGCAACTAGCCAGTCTACGCACCGATCCAATACCATCATTTATTTACCCAGAAAAAAATCAACTTGTTTAACCAGCAGTTTAACCTAATTACATTATATTACATTATATTACATTATATTAACATGAATGTATTATATTAGCATGAATGTCGCACAACATGGAAGTGAAAGCAGCACTCTGCTTATTTAAATGTGAAACCCCAATAAAACAATTTTGTCCCTAAAATCAATGAATAATGGTGATAAAGAATGGTGATTATCATTTTAGCCATAACTGTGCAGCCCTACAGCTGGGCCATGTTTATTATTATTATTATATATTGTTTATGATCTGACTGTACTCCAGAAGATATCTGGGGCTCCATATATATACTGGAAAAACAAAGTTCGGAAACTTGTGTTCGGTGGATTATTTCTCTGTTGTATCAATGCTAATGGTCATTGTATTCTACATGGTTGGAAAGCCTGTTTATTTACCTTCACAATGATGTCCAACTTGTAAGGATCGTGCATTTGTGGGATGAGCAGCACAGCTGATGATGTGGGTAGCGCCCAAGAAAAATTTGCCAAAATGCTCTGTCAATGGTAAACAGTGTATTCTCATGAGGCTACCAGGAAGCCTGCAGTGACTGCCCTTCACCGTCAGGCCCGTTGGCGCTGGTGTCTCCAACAGACAATGGAACCTGAACATGTGGGGGAATGTCATGTTCAGTGATGAGTCCAGGTTCTGTCTGTTAAAGTTGGATGGCAGGGTCAAAATATGGAGACGACGTGGAGAACGCTATGCTGATTGTTGCACCGATGGAGTAACAGCTTTTGGTGGGGGCAGTGTCATGGTGTGGGGGAGGGGGGGCATCTCCCTCACTGGTAAAACAAGGCTTGTCATCATTGAAGGCCATCTCAATGCAGGGAGATATCGGGATGAGATTCTGCAGCCAGTGGTGATCCCATATCTCCACAATCTGGGACCTAACTTCATCCTCCAAGATGACAACGCCCCCCCCCACAGAGCCAGGGTTATCACAGACTACCTCCACAATGTGGGAGGAGAGAGAATGGAACGTCCTGCCAAGAGTCCACACCTCAACCCAACTCAACACTTGTAGGATCAGCTTGGGCGTGCTGTACGTGTTAGAGTGACCAACACAACCACGCTGGCTGACCTGCAACCAATCCTGGTTGAGGAATGGAACGCCATCCCACAGCAACGTGTGACCAGGTTGGTGACCAGCATGAGGAGGAGGTGCCAGGCTGTTGTGGCTGCGTATGGATCTTCCACCGCTACTGAGGCTCCTGACGGTGGATTCAATGAATAAAGTGTAAAATTGCCAATATGTCTTGTTTGTTCCTTGTTACTGATAGAGAGTTCAATCATCCAATCCACCAAACAACTCAAAACAAGAGTCAATACCAACAGGAGAATACACTGTTTACCATTGACGGAGCATTTTGGCAAATTGTTCTTGGGCGCTCCCCACATCATCAGCTGTGCTGCTCATCCCACAAATACATGATCCTTACAAGTGTGACATCATTGTGAAGGTAAATAAACAGGCTTTCCAACCATGTAGAATACAATGACCATTAGCATTGATACAACAGAGAAATAATCCACCAAACACAAGTTTAACTACTTTGTTTTTTCAGTTTTATTGAAAACTGGTTATATTAAGCTAGTTATATTAAACTGGGTATATTATACTGGTTATATTAAACTGGTTATATTAAGCTAGTTATATTAAACTGGTTATATTAAGCTAGTTATATTAAACTGGGTATATTATACTGGTTATATTATGGTTATATTAAACTGGTTATATTAAGCTAGTTATATTAAACTGGGTATATTATACTGGTTATATTATACTGGTTATATTAAACTGGTTTTATTATGGTTATATTATACTGGTTATATTAAACTGGTTATATTAAACTGGTTATATTATGGTTATATTATACTGGTTATATTATGGTTATATTAAACTGGTTATATTATACTGGTTATATTAAACTGGTTATATTAAACTGGTTATATTAAAGTGGTTTTATTATGGTTATATTATACTGGTTATATTATGGTTATATTAAACTGGTTATATTAAACTGGTTTTATTAAACTGGGTATATTATACTGGTTATATTATACTGGTTATATTAAACTGGTTTTATTATGGTTATATTAAACTGGTTGTATTAAACTGGTTATATTAAACTGGTTATATTAAACTGGTTTTATTATGGTTATATTATACTGGTTATATTAAACTGGTCATATTAAACTGGTTTTATTATGGTTATATTAAACTGGTTATATTAAACTAGTTTTATTATGGTTATATTAAACTGGTTATATTAAACTAGTTTTATTATGGTTATATTAAACTGGTTATATTATACTGGTTATATTAAACTGGTTTTATTATGGTTATATTAAACTGGTTATATTATACTGGTTATATTAAACTAGTTTTATTATGGTTATATTAAACTGGTTATATTAAACTAGTTTTATTATGGTTATATTAAACTGGTTATATTATACTGGTTATATTAAACTAGTTTTATTATGGTTATATTATACTGGTTATATTAAACTAGTTTTATTATGGTTATATTAAACTGGTTATATTAAGCTAGTTATATTAAACTGGGTATATTATACTGGTTATATTATGGTTATATTAAACTGGTTATATTAAGCTAGTTATATTAAACTGGGTATATTATACTGGTTATATTATACTGGTTATATTAAACTGGTTTTATTATGGTTATATTATACTGGTTATATTAAACTGGTTATATTAAACTGGTTATATTATACTTATATTATACTGGTTATATTATGGTTATATTAAACTGGTTATATTATACTGGTTATATTAAACTGGTTATATTAAACTGGTTATATTATACTGGTTATATTAAACTGGTTATATTAAACTGGTTATATTAAAGTGGTTTTATTATGGTTATATTATACTGGTTATATTATGGTTATATTAAACTGGTTATATTAAACTGGTTTTATTAAACTGGGTATATTATACTGGTTATATTAAACTGGTTTTATTATGGTTATATTAAACTGGTTGTATTAAACTGGTTATATTAAACTGGTTTTATTATGTTATATTAAACTGGTTATATTAAACTGGTTATATTAAACTGGTTTTATTATGGTTATATTATACTGGTTATATTAAACTGGTTATATTAAACTGGTTTTATTATGGTTATATTAAACTGGTTATATTATACTGGTTATATTAAACTAGTTTTATTATGGTTATATTAAACTGGTTATATTAAACTAGTTTTATTATGGTTATATTAAACTGGTTATATTATACTGGTTATATTAAACTAGTTTTATTATGGTTATATTATACTGGTTATATTAAACTAGTTTTATTATGGTTATATTAAACTGGTTATATTAAACTGGTTATATTATACTGGTTATATTAAACTGGTTTTATTATGGTTATATTATACTGGTTATATTAAACTGGTTATATTAAACTGGTTTTATTATGGTTATATTAAACTGGTTTTATTATGTTATATTAAACTGGTTTTATTATGTTATATTAAACTGGTTGTATTAAACTGGTTATATTAAACTGGTTATATTATACTGTTATATTAAACTGGATTTATTATGGTTATATCATATTGGTTATATTAAACTGGTTATATTAAACTGGTTTTATTATGTTATATTAAACTGGTTTTATTATGTTATATTAAACTGGTTATATTAAACTGGTTATATTAAACTGGTTATATTAAACTGGTTATATTATACTGTTATATTAAACTGGTTTTATTATGGTTATATCATATTGGTTATATTAAACTGGTTATATTAAACTGGTTTTATTATGGTTATATTAAACTGGTTATATTAAACTGTTTTTATTATGTTATATTAAACTGGTTACATTATACTGGTTACATTATGGTTATATTATGTGTATCAAATGAACATGATGAAGTTGAACTCAACACCACCAGATGGCAGCGAGGCCTCCGTGTTCTCACTATGACACATCTTCAATTTAATTCATGCTGTCAGATTAATGTGCAGCATTATTTTATACCCTGTTAAAACATCGCTCAGTCAACTGAACAGTTCTTGCTTGTGAGCTACTGAAAACTGTCAATAAATCAATAATTAATCTCCTGTCTACTTTAATCAATTGTCTCTCTAGAGTTGGACTGACGATATTTATCATCAGTCTATATGACGTCAACCATAGAGTTTATACGCTGGTATCCCTTTAATATCTCTGCTTGTAGTAATGCTGAATTAAACCAATAAGCAGGACGCTTTACAAGATCTCTGTATAAATGTTGTGGTAGTATACAGAGTATAAAGTATAAATGTTGTGGTAGTATACAGAGTATAACGTTTGTGGTAGTATATAGAGTATAAAGTTTGTGGTAGTATATAGAGTATAAAGTTTGTGGTAGTATAGAGAGTATAAAGTTTGTGGTAGTATAGAGAGTATAAATGTTGTGGTAGTATATAGAGTATAAAGTTTGTGGTAGTATATAGAGTATAACGTTTGTGGTAGTATATAGAGTATAACGTTTGTGGTAGTATATAGAGTATAAAGTTTGTGGTAGTATAGAGAGTATAAATGTTGTGGTAGTATACAGAGTATAACTGTTGTGGTAGTATAGAGAGTATAAATGTTCAAATCAAATCAAATCAAATCAAATCAAATCATGTTGCGGTAGTATAAAGAGTATAAAGTTTGTGGTAGTATATAGAGTATAAAGTTTGTGGTAGTATATAAAGTATACATGTTGTGGTAGTATACAGAGTATAAAGTATAAATGTTGTGGTAGTATACAGAGTATAAATGTTGTGGTAGTATATAGAGTATAACGTTTGTGGTAGTATAGAGAGTATAACGTTTGTGGTAATATAGAGAGTATAAAGTTTGTGGTAGTATACAGAGTATAAAGTTTGTGGTAGTATAGAAAGTATAACGTTTGTGGTAGTATATAGAGTATAAAGTTTGTGGTAGTATACAGAGTATAAAGTTTGTGGTAGTATACAGAGTATAAAGTTTGTGGTAGTATATAGAGTATAAAGTTTGTGGTAGTATATAGAGTATAAAGTTTGTGGTAGTATATAGAGTATAAAGTTTGTGGTAGTATAGAGAGTATAAAGTTTGTGGTAGTATATAGAGTATAAAGTTTGTGGTAGTACACAGAGTATAAAGTTTGTGGTAGTATAGAGAATAAAAATGTTGTGGTAGTATACAGAGTATAAAGTTTGTGGTAGTATAGAGAATATAAATGTTGTGGTAGTATGCAGAGTATAAAGTATAAATGTTGTGGTAGTATATAGAGGATAAAGTTTGTGGTAGTATAGAGAGTATAAATGTTGTGGTAGTATACAGAGTATAAAGTTTGTGGTAGTATATAGAGTATAACGTTTGTGGTAGTATATAGAGTATAAAGTTTGTGGTAGTATAGAGAGTATAAATGTTGTGGTAGTATACAGAGTATAAAGTATAAATGTTGTGGTAGTATAGAGAGTATAAAGTTTGTGGTAGTATATAGAGTATAAAGTTTGTGGTAGTATATAGAGTATACATGTTGTGGTAGTATACAGAGTATAAAGTTTGTGGTAGTATAGAGAGTATAAAGTTTGTGGTAGTATATAGAGTATAAATGTTGTGGTAGTATAGAGAGTATAAAGTTTGTGGTAGTATACAGAGTATAAAGTTTGTGGTAGTATAGAGAGTATAAATGTTGTGGTAGTATACAGAGTATAAAGTATAACATTTGTGGTAGTATAGAGTATAAAGTTTGTGGTAGTATATAGAGTATAAAGTTTGTGGTAGTATAGAGAGTATAAAGTTTGTGGTAGTATAGAGAGTATAAAGTTTGTGGTAGTATATAGAGTATAAAGTTTGTGGTAGTACACAGAGTATAAAGTTTGTGGTAGTATAGAGAATAAAAATGTTTTGGTAGTATACAGAGTATAAAGTTTGTGGTAGTATAGAGAATATAAATGTTGTGGTAGTATGCAGAGTATAAAGTATAAATGTTGTGGTAGTATATAGAGGATAAAGTTTGTGGTAGTATAGAGAGTATAAATGTTGTGGTAGTATACAGAGTATAAAGTTTGTGGTAGTATATAGAGTATAACGTTTGTGGTAGTATATAGAGTATAACATTTGTGGTAGTATATAGAGTATAACGTTGTGGTAGTATATAGAGTATAAAGTTTGTGGTAGTATAGAGAGTATAAAGTTTGTGGTAGTATATAGAGTATAAAGTTTGTGGTAGTATACAGAGTATAAATGTTGTGGTAGTATAGAGAGTATAAATGTTGTGGTAGTATACAGAGTATAAAGTTTGTGGTAGTATATAGAGTATAACGTTTGTGGTAGTATATAGAGTATAACATTTGTGGTAGTATATAGAGTATAACGTTGTGGTAGTATATAGAGTATAAAGTTTGTGGTAGTATAGAGAGTATAAAGTTTGTGGTAGTATATAGAGTATAAAGTTTGTGGTAGTATATAGAGTATAAAGTTTG
Organism: Sebastes umbrosus; assembly: GCF_015220745.1. NCBI lineage: Eukaryota > Metazoa > Chordata > Actinopteri > Perciformes > Sebastidae > Sebastes > Sebastes umbrosus. The sequence goes on along the minus strand of NC_051269.1, from coordinate 43,997,422 downwards.
TGGTAGTATACAGAGTATAAATGTTGTGGTAGTATAGAGAGTATAAATGTTGTGGTAGTATAGAGAGTATACATGTTGTGGTAGTATAGAGAGTATACATGTTGTGGTAGTATACAGAGTATAAAGTTTGTGGTAGTATAGAGAGTATAAAGTTTGTGGTAGTATATAGAGTATAAAGTTTGTGGTAGTACACAGAGTATAAAGTTTTTTGGTAGTATAGAGAGTATAAATGGTGTGGTAGTATACAGAGTATAAAGTTTGTGGTAGTATAGAGAGTATAAATGTTGTGGTAGTATACAGAGTATAAAGTATAAATGTTGTGGTAGTATAGAGAGTATAAATGTTGTGGTAGTATATAGAGTATAAAGTTTGTGGTAGTATATAGAGTATAAAGTTTGTGGTAGTATACAGAGTACAAATGTTGTGGTAGTATAGAGAGTATAAAGTTTGTGGTTGTATAGAGAGTATAAATGTTGTGGTAGTATACAGAGTATAAAGTATAAATGTTGTGGTAGTATAGAGAATATAAATGTTGTGGTAGTATAGAGAGTATAAAGTATAAATGTTGTGGTAGTATAGAGTATAAATGTTGTGGTAGTATACAGAGTATAAAGTTTGTGGTAGTATAGAGAGTATAAATGTTGTGGTAGTATACAGAGTATAAAGTATAAATGTTGTGGTAGTATACAGAGTATAAATGTTGTGGTAGTATATAGAGTATAAAGTTTTTGGTAGTATATAGAGTATAAAGTTTGTGGTAGTATAGAGAGTATAAAGTTTGTGGTAGTATATAGAGTATAAAGTTTGTGGTAGTATAGAGAGTATAACTTTTGTGGTAGTATATAGAGTATAAAGTTTGTGGTAGTATATAGAGTATAAAGTTTGTGGTAGTATACAGAGTATAAAGTTTGTGGTAGTATAGAGAGTATAAATGTTGTGGTAGTATACAGAGTATAAAGTATAAATGTTGTGGTACTATAGAGAGTATAAATGTTGTGGTAGTATAGAGAGTATAAAGTATAAATGTTGTAGTAGTATAGAGTATAAATGTTGTGGTAGTATACAGAGTATAAAGTTTGTGGTAGTATAGAGAGTATAAATGTTGTGGTAGTATACAGAGTATAAAGTATAACGTTTGTGGTAGTATAGAGTATAAAGTTTGTGGTAGTATAGAGAGTATAAAGTTTGTGGTAGTATATAGAGCATAAAGTTTGTGGTAGTACACAGAGTATAAAGTTTGTGGTAGTATAGAGAGTATAAATGTTGTGGTAGTATACAGAGTATAAAGTTTGTGGTAGTATAGAGAGTATAAATGTTGTGGTAGTATACAGAGTATAAAGTTTGTGGTAGTATACAGAGAATAAATGTTGTGGTAGTATACAGAGTATAAAGTATAAATGTTGTGGTAGTATAGAGAGTATAAATGTTGTGGTAGTATACAGAGTATAAAGTTTGTGGTAGTATATAGAGTATAAAGTTTTTGGTAGTATATAGAGTATAAAGTTTGTGGTAGTATAGAGAGTATAAAGTTTGTGGTAGTATATAGAGTATAAAGTTTGTGGTAGTATAGAGAGTATAAAGTTTGTGGTAGTATATAGAGTATAAAGTTTGTGGTAGTATATAGAGTATAAAGTTTGTGGTAGTATAGAGAGTATAAATGTTGTGGTAGTATACAGAGTATAAAGTATAAATGTTGTGGTACTATAGAGAGTATAAATGTTGTGGTAGTATAGAGAGTATAAAGTATAAATGTTGTAGTAGTATAGAGTATAAATGTTGTGGTAGTATACAGAGTATAAAGTTTGTGGTAGTATAGAGAGTATAAATGTTGTGGTAGTATACAGAGTATAAAGTATAACGTTTGTGGTAGTATAGAGTATAAAGTTTGTGGTAGTATATACAGTATAAAGTTTGTGGTAGTATAGAGAGTATAAAGTTTGTGGTAGTATATAGAGCATAAAGTTTGTGGTAGTACACAGAGTATAAAGTTTGTGGTAGTATAGAGAGTATAAATGTTGTGGTAGTATACAGAGTATAAAGTTTGTGGTAGTATAGAGAGTATAAATGTTGTGGTAGTATACAGAGTATAAAGTTTGTGGTAGTATACAGAGAATAAATGTTGTGGTAGTATACAGAGTATAAAGTATAAATGTTGTGGTAGTATAGAGAGTATAAATGTTGTGGTAGTATACAGAGTATAAAGTTTGTGGTAGTATATAGAGTATAAAGTTTGTGGTAGTGTATAGAGTATACATGTTGTGGTAGTATACAGAGTATAAAGTTTGTGGTAGTATATAGAGTATAAATGTTGTGGTAGTATAGAGAGTATAAAGTATAAATGTTGTGGTAGTATAGAGAGTATAAATGTTGTGGTAGTATAGAGAGTATAAAGTTTGTGGTAGTATAGAGAGTATAAAGTTTGTGGTAGTATAGAGAGTATAAAGTTTGTGGTAGTATAGAGAGTATAAAGTTTGTGGTAGTATATAGAGTATAAAGTTTGTGGTAGTATAGAGAGTATAAAGTTTGTGGTAGTATAGAGAGTATAAAGTCTAGACATTCATGACAACATCAGAACAGACCTCACACCTGAATGAAAAGATGGTATATGGTACAAATAAAAAAAGAACTTCTTCCTTCACAAAGTTTGATCCTGCTTCAAGGGCTGAATCATTAAATCAATTATCCGCTGATATTCAGTTTAGTTCCATTCGTTCTCCTAAACACATAAATGGTGAGACCGTTAGTGTGGTAATGGATCATTAGAAATTCAGACACCTGTTTCCGTTTCCTCCGTTATCAGAACGCTGATTAGAAAGAGATCGCTCGAAAGTCACCAGCGTTGTTTTCAGGTTGACAAAAAAATGTTGGGATTTATATTGGCCAAATCCCCGACATCAGCATCACTACAGGGTTAGTTTCACTTCTCCATCTGAGGGGTTTTAATCACATTACAGCAGCTTTAAGAGGGAATAACAATAAAAAAACATTAGCTTATAATATACTACACTCCTCATGTCTTTATAATCATATTGTAAATCAATAAGACAGGACGCTGTTAAACACCCTAACCAGTTCTAATAATGATTCTGTCTAACATAAACTGAGCTCAACGTTACTTTAAATGTCTCAACGTCTTCATAACATTTAGATCTTAAATAATTCACCAACTTTTTCATAACCAATTAATCATTTACATCACTTTTCACCTGATCATTTATTTTATGCATTTATATTATTGCTGTATATTAATCTTGTGTTCTCTATAACATTGTGAAAGTTTAACACTATTTAGATGGTGGCTTCAAATAAGCCCAGCGGGTTTTTTACCTCTTCCTGCATTGTATATAATATTTTTGGGGTTTGTGTTTTTGTGTCTTAATTTGTGCAAAATAAATAAATACAAATTTTGCAAATGTTCATGACTTTAATGATGATTTAGAATATGACTTAATATCAAGATATTTGGCCTGGGCTATATCAACTTGGATTCTGAGCAATAGTTGTGGACATTTATCACCATTTTATAACGCAAAATATGAAAACAATAATCAGGTGATTAATCAGTAATGAAAACAATAATCAGGTGATTAATCAGTAATGAAAACAATAATCAGGTGATTAATCAGTAATGAAAACAATAATCAGGTGCAGCCCGACTACGGTGACAGTTTCTGTTATTTACCTGGGAGAGGTGAAAGACTTTTTATTTTTATTTTAGGTCATTGGAAGGTGTCGGTGCAGGTTTGACTTTTATACTTTATGCTACCAACTTAACCTGATAATCACACAACCACAGATGCACCGATACAACCGGATCGGAAAATGGGCCGATACCAACAAACAGCTGGATCAAATATCGGTGACCGTGGGACCGATCTATTAAATTCAATTCTATGTTTATATACTATATACATTATATAGCGGAATTTGAATTCCTGTCTAAGTTTTGACCAGTGTGTTGCTGCTTTAAAGGGTTTAAACCTGAATTGTAGTTCCTGTTTAAGTTTTGACCAGTGTGTTGCTGCTTTAAAGGGTTTAAACCTGAATTGTAGTTCCTGTCTAAGTTTTGACCAGTGTGTTGCTGCTTTAAAGGGTTTAAACCTGAATTGTAGTTCCTGTTTAAGTTTTGACCAGTGTGTTGCTGCTTTAAAGGGTTTAAACCTGAATTGTAATTCCTGTCTAAGTTTTGACCAGTGTGTTGCTGCTTTAAAGGGTTTAAACCTGAATTGTAGTTCCTGTTTAAGTTTTGACTAGTGTGTTGCTGCTTTAAAGGGTTTAAACCTGAATTGTAATTCCTGTTAATTCTGAAGATTTTTTTACCAAGTTGTTGGTGTACAATTTATTATTTAAATAATAAATAACAATTCACTAGATGTATATGTATATCTATGTATTAAGCCCAGATACCGCTATCGGGACTGAAGAAGTTGGATCGGTGCCTCCCTAATCAATTTGATAACCCATTAATGATTTAAGTTGCACTAGATCATTTGCTAATTTCCATGACTTAAATGACACTATATTAAATATCTGGATATTTGGCCTGGGCCATATCTATATCTATATCTATATCAACTTGGGTTCTGGGAAGTTGTTGTCAGCATTAATCACCATTTGATATACGTTTGACAGTTTCTGTTATTTACCTGAGAGAGGACAAAGACTTGATCTGCCAGGAGCACTTTGTATTTCAGCTAACTGTCAGGTATTGGTGCAGGTTTACTTTAAAAAGGTTCCTATTTAGTACAAAGTTAACCTGATAATCAAACAACCAGAGGCAAGATAGTTTCTTATTTAATATGGAAAGTCCATGCATGAAAAGCCATTTTAATAAATGATTATAAAAAGGCTATAATTGAATGGATTTCACTGCTCTGACAAACATGAGCTAAGCTAAACAAGCTAAGCATTATTTATAAGCATTATTTAACTGTCAGACATATTCATGTTTCATCTGTAGGACTAAATTCATATAAAAATCGTGTTTATTTTATTGAGATGCTGTTAAAGTGGTCACTAGGGCTGTCACAGTTAACGCCATAACGCGCTAAATGTTGGTGAGGAAAAACTGACATGTCCATGTTCAAAGGGGTCCCTTGACCTCTGACCTCCAGATCAGTGAATGTAAATGGGTTCTATGGGTACCCACGAGTCTCCCCTTTACAGACATGCCCACTTTATGATCATCACATGCAGTTTGGGGCAAGTCATAGTCAAGTCAGCACACTGACACACTGACAGCTGTTGTTGCCTGTTGGGCTGCAGTTTGACATGTTATGATTGGAGCAGATTGTTTTATGCTAAATGCAGTACCTGTGAGGGTTTCTGGATCAATATCTGTCATTGATTATATATTATATACATACATATACATACACTCCCGTGTTGATAAGAGTATTAAACACTGGACTAATCTCCCTTTAAGGTTCATTTGGAACAGATAACATGTGATTAATATGTGGTTAAATATTGTAATGGACTCATTGATGTAATACCAGAACAATGAGTCCAGGTCGTTGAGTAATCAGGAACCAGTGAAGCTGTTCAATAGGAAGTGAATGTTCAGCATGTGTCATCTCAACCACCATGTTCCCCTCTGAACCTGTTTCCCTTCAGCATCCTCAGCTTAGCGTCTAGCATCGGTTACTAGGACCGTTAATAACCGTTAACTAACCGTTAACTAACCGCCGCAGCGACACACACATCCGTTAATATTGATCCTATCTGGCCTCTCCGATCACCAACACACTGATCACTAGCATGTTGCTATACAGCCAGCTAGCTGCTAGCATGCTAACAGTTAGCTGCTGAGGCTAACAGGCAGATCCGCAGAGTGAAGACTCTTCATCACCTCCATCAGCCCGGAGAGTCTTCATCACCTCCATCAGCCCGGAGAGTCTTCATCACCTCCATCAGCCCGGAGGGTCTTCATCACCTCCATCAGCCCGGAGGGTGATGAAGAGTCTTCATCACCTCCATCAGCCCGGAGAGTCTTCATCACCTCCATCAGCCCGGAGGGTGATGAAGAGTCTTCATCACCTCCATCAGCCCGGAGAGTCTTCATCACCTCCATCAGCCCGGAGGGTGACGGGTGACAGAGCTATAGAGCTATAGGGCTATAGAGCTATAGGGCTATAGGGCTATAGAGCTATAGGGCTATAGGGCTATAGGGCTATAGAGCCATAGAGCTATAGGGCTATAGGGCTATAGGGCTATAGAGCCATAGAGCTATAGGGCTATAGGGCTATAGAGCCATAGAGCTATAGGGCTATAGGGCTATAGGGCTATAGAGCCATAGGGCTATAGAGCCATAGAGCCATAGGGCTATAGGGCTATAGGGCTATAGGGCTATAGAGCTATAGAGCTATAGGGCTATAGAGCTATAGGGCTATAGGGCTATAGAGCTATAGAGCTATAGGGCTATAGAGCTATAGGGCTATAGGGCTATAGGGCTATAGGGCTATAGGGCTATAGAGCCATAGAGCCATAGGGCCATAGGGCCATAGGGCTATAGGGCTATAGGGCTATAGAGCCATAGAGCCATAGGGCCATAGGGCCATAGGGCTATAGGGCTATAGAGCTATAGGGCTATAGGGCTATAGAGCTATAGGGCTATAGGGCTATAGAGCTATAGGGCTATAGGGCTATAGGGCTATAGAGCTATAGAGCTATAGGGCTATAGGGCTATAGAGCTATAGGGCTATAGAGCTATAGGGCTATAGGGCTATAGGGCTATAGGGCTATAGAGCTATAGAGCTATAGGGCTATAGGGCTATAGAGCTATAGAGCTATAGGGCTATAGAGCTATAGGGCTAGATAGACTCTGAGCAGCTTTAGTAAACATCCCCTCTGGAGCCGTTTGAACGAGATGCTGAATAACATCCTGCAGGCCTGAAGAGCATCTCTCTCTCTCTCTCTCTCTCTCTCTCTCTCTCATGGAGATACATTACACTGCTAGCATGCTAACGGAACGTCACAGTGTTAGCTTAGCTGCTAGCTGACCCGGTCCAACCCGGTTCAACCCGGTTCAACCCGGTTCAACCCGAACAGCGGGAACATCTGGCCCGAGCTGAGAGCTGAGGCAGCAACATCATTAAATACGACACATGTTCCGTTACACCTCCTCCATCCTCCTCTAACTCTAACCCGGGTTAAATCCTCCTCTAACCCGGGTTAGATCATCCTCTAACGCTAACCCGGGTTAGATCATCCTCTAACTCTAACCCGGGTTAAATCCTCCTCTAACCCGGGTTAGATCATCCTCTAACGCTAACCCGGGTTAGATCATCCTCTAACTCTAACCCGGGTTAAATCCTCCTCTAACCCGGGTTAGATCATCCTCTAACGCTAACCCGGGTTAGATCATCCTCTAACTCTAACCCGGGTTAAATCATCCTCTAACCCGGGTTAGATCATCCTCTAACGCTAACCCGGGTTAGATCATCCTCTAACTCTAACCCGGGTTAGATCATCCTCTAACTCTAACCCGGGTTAGATCATCCTCTAACCCGGGTTAGATCATCCTCTAACTCTAACCCGGGTTAGATCATCCTCTAACCCGGGTTAGATCATCCTCTAACTCTAACCCGGGTTAGATCATCCTCTAACGCTAACCCGGGTTAGATCATCCTCTAACTCTAACCCGGGTTAGATCATCCTCTAACCCGGGTTAGATCATCCTCTAACTCTAACCCGGGTTAGATCATCCTCTAACGCTAACCCGGGTTAGATCATCCTCTAACCCGGGTTAGATCATCCTCTAACGCTAACCCGGGTTAGATCATCCTCTAACCCGGGTTAATGTGGGTTAGCTTCATTAACTCTAACCCGGGACTTTCCCTCATAATGAGACTCACATCTAAATACTCTAGGTGTGATTTAACCCGGGTTACAGTTAGTGAAGCTAACACTAACCCGGGTTAATGAAGCTAACCCGGGTTAGTGTGGGTTAGCTTCACTGAGCCCCTCCATCACGGATCATCGGTTCTAATGATCATCATCATATATATATCTATATATATATATCTGTATATATACATGTATATATACAGATATATATATCTGTATATATACATATATATACAGATATATATATATCTGTATATATACAGATATATATCTGTATATATACATGTATATATACAGATATATATATCTGTATATATACATATATATACAGATATATATATATCTGTATATATACATACAGATATATATATACAGATATATATATATATATCTGTATATATACATACAGATATATATATACAGATATATATATATATATATCTGTATATATACATACAGATATATATATATACATATATTGATACGCTGGGTGTCTTCAGCAGCAGGTTCGGGTCTCCCGGTGAGTAAAGGGACCTGAACCGGTTCTATTCAGCATCAGCTGCTATGAGAGCAGCTCTCTCTCTCTCTCTCGGTTCGGCTCGGTTCGGCTCGGCTCGGCTCGGTTCGGCTCGGTTCGGTTCGGCTCGGCTCGGCTGCCGAGCTGTCAAAATGTTAAAATGGCCCAACTCGGTGCTTCTCCTCCTTCACGGTCACCGCGGAGAGTCTGGGCCTCCAGAACCAGAACCAGAACCAGAGCCAGCTACAGCCCCGTACACCGAGACCCGAGACCCGAGACCCGGCCTGTACAGCCCGGTACACCGAGACCCGAGACCCGAGACCCGGCCTGTACAGCCGGTACACCGAGACCCGAACCCGGATGGTCTGTGGGTTCTTTCTCCGCTCTTAGACCACCAGTCTCCTGATCACACCGATATAATATAACACGAGTCTCTCGGCCTGCAGCCTCTCTAGGAACCAGAACCAGAACCCGCCCCGGAGCCCAGAACCAGCAGCTCTTCCTCCGCAGAGGGTTGAGGCTCCGGGTCCTGGTCCGGGTCCGGGTCCGGAACCAACCCGTCTCTAACAGACCAGCAGGTGCTGAGCAGGTGAACTCACATGAGGAGGTGTCTGGAGGTCCTGGTTCGGGTGTAGTTCGGGTTCTGGAGGAGTCGAGCAGCTCCGGGTAGTCTCAGGGTGTTCGGGTATTCAGGGCAGAACCACTTCCGGTCTGCGCTGACACTTCCGCTTCCTCTAAACCCCGCCCCTCCCCCCCCGTCTCCATGGCGACGGCGCCAGGGGGTTTCCTGAGCATCTTCTGAGGGGCTCTGACGTCAGAAGGGACCATGGCAACCGCTATATGATGACGTGCGCCGGTCTCCGTGGCAACTGTCTCCATGAGGCCGCTGCTGTCGTATCTGAGTTCAGCATCGAGTCAGCTGATCAGCTCTGTGTGGGTTCCTCTGATTCCTGTTGTTGCTCTACACACCACCTACACACCATCCACCATCAACCATTAATAATAATAATAATAATAATAACAACACATTTATACACACTTTACTCTGATTCCTGTTATTATTTTACAGGCGTTCATAGTTTATAAGAAGCACCACCTACACACCCACACCCACACCGTCCACCATCAACTGTTAATAAAACATCTTTACAACACATTTATACATACTTTACTCTTTATCTTACAAACATTTAAAAACACTTAAACAGACATGATCAGACTTGTCTCCCTGGTTGTTATATAATGAACTCTAGCCTCATCAGGTACAGTGCGGGTTGGACCCCCTGTTGCCTGTAGAACTGATCCATTCAACAAGGTGCTGGTACCGGGCCAGCTTAAGGCATAGAGGTCATATAGGTGGTCGCCCAGGGCATCACCTTTGAGGGAGCGCTGGTCACTAATATATTTTTTAAAAATGCCAGTGGGTACCCTTCCTCATACTCTGATGAACAAAGAAAGAAAGAACTACTCTTTTCACCTCTGTGACTCTCTTTCCCACACTTCTTCATCTGCCACGCTGCACTTATCTGTTAATAAAGGTGTACGTTTTAGTGAAACTGACTAATCATTTTTAAGCCAAAAATATCAGGGAGCACTTGGTTGTTTATATTATAATAAATACAGTTATTTATTAAAATATGTCTTGAAACCATTGCGGTCTCTGATGTGTGGTGCAGTTTCCGGGGCTATCGGGTTAGGGTTCTGGGGGGGTGAACCCTAATGTCACGGAGGGTTAGGGTTCTGGGGGGTGAACCCTAATGTCACGGAGGGTTAGGGTTCTGGGGGGTGAACCCTAATGTCACGGAGGGTTAGGGTTCTGGGGGGTGAACCCTAATGTCACGGAGGGTTAGGGTTCTGGGGTTGAACCCTAATGTCACGGAGGGTTAGGGGAGGGGAGAACAGGGTTGGTCATCACACTTTCTACTTTCATTTGAATTCCTCAAAAAACTGTTTTCTTAATAGATTCCCTTTCAATGTGTGTGAGCTTAAAGTGTCAGGTCAGAATGGAGTGACCTTACTGTCCTTGAGCTTATTCTGTTTAAAAGATCTGGACTATCAAATACGCCTTGTGCACATCCCCATCGTGGGGACAACGCCGTGGTAACGACCTGTCAATCAGCAGGTAGCCCCGCCCTAAAGCATCCCCTGCTTTATGGTCTATCTGACTCTAAATGGGACCATCAGTTACTAAATGAACATCATGCTGTACTGAAGAAGACTTGAAACATAAACTCATGTTTACAATGTTTACTGAGGTCATAAATCAAGAGAGAAGTAGACTCATTTACTCATTGACTTCTATTCAACCAGAGGAGTCGCCCCCTGCTGGCTGGTAGACAGGATGAAGGTTAAAGACTTTTCATCATTGACTTCTATTCAACCAGAGGAGTCGCCCCCTGCTGGCTGGTAGACAGGATGAAGGTTTAAGACTCTTCATCATTGACTTCTATTCAACCAGAGGAGTCGCCCCCTGCTGGCTGGTAGACAGGATGAAGGTTTAAGACTCTTCATCATTGACTTCTATTCAACCAGAGGAGTCGCCCCCTGCTAGCTGGTAGACAGGATGCAGGTTAAAGACTCTTCATCATTGACTTCTATTCAACCAGAGGAGTCGCCCCCTGCTGGCTGGTAGACAGGATGAAGGTTAAAGACTCTCCATCATTGACTTCTATTCAACCAGAGGAGTCGCCCCCTGCTGGCTGGTAGACAGGATGAAGGTTAAAGACTCTTCATCATTGACTTCTATTCAACCAGAGGAGTCGCCCCTTGCTGGCTGGCAGACAGGATGAAGGTTAAAGACTCTTCATCATTGACTTCTATTCAACCAGAGGAGTCGCCCCCTGCTGGCTGGTAGACAGGATGAAGGTTAAAGACTCTTCATCATTGACTTCTATTCAACCAGAGGAGTCGCCCCCTGCTGGCTGGTAGACAGGATGAAGGTTAAAGACTTTTCATCATTGACTTCTATTCAACCAGAGGAGTCGCCCCCTGCTGGCTGGTAGACAGGATGAAGGTTTAAGACTCTTCATCATTGACTTCTATTCAACCAGAGGAGTCACCCCCTGCTGGCTGGTAGACAGGATGAAGGTTAAGACTCTTCATCATTGACTTCTATTCAACCAGAGGAGTCGCCCCCTGCTGGCTGGTAGACAGGATGAAGGTTAAAGACTCTTCATCATTGACTTCTATTCAACCAGAGGAGTCGCCCCATGCTGGCTGGTAGACAGGATGAAGGTTAAAGACTCTTCATCATTGACTTCTATTCAACCAGAGGAGTCGCCCCCTGCTGGCTGGTAGACAGGATGAAGGTTAAAGACTCTTCATCATTGACTTCTATTCAACCAGAGGAGTCGCCCCCTGCTGGCTGGTAGACAGGATGCAGGTTTAAGGCTCTTTAACATTGACTTCACTTCACTTCACTAAAAAGTAGTGCATACAGCGGATATTTAAACATTTTATCTTTTTAATCTTCTGTAACTTCTAAATCATTAATCAGAGTTAATAAAGTTCAACTGAACTGGAATGAACTGGCCAGATAATCAGTCTGTTAACCCATTAATCTATTAGATTCATTCATTTATTCATTCAATCATCAAGCTAATCAAACCACCTGATCAGTCATATAATTAATCAATACAGAGATATTGTAGGCTAAATTAATCAATTAATGCTTCACTAATCAATTAGTTGATCAATGACACAGTGACAGTCGGAGTAAAACAAGACCAGACAACTAGTTCATCAGCTAAAGGGAGCAACCAGGAAATCAATCAATCAGTCAATCAATCAATAAATCTAATCAGCCAGTGACGTCAGAGGTTACTGAGTGAGAGCAGTGTGAGTGTGTGTGAGTACAGATCTATAAATACTGTAAGGGACAGTGAATGAAGTTTATATTTGTGTTTGTGTGTGTGGATGGATTATTAGACTACTGAGCACAGAGCCTCAGTTTGATCAGGAATACTACAAAGAGCCACAAAACGACCACAGACAGACCCGAAACGACTGGAGGAAGATGCAAAACCACGACAAAGTGCCAAAAAATTACTTCAAAGTCATGTAAAGCGACTATGGAGGAATGCAAAATGACTATAAAGTGATGTATCACTACTACAAAGAAACCCAAAACTACTACAACGAGATGCAAAAAGACCACAGACAGACCCAAAACGACTAGAGAAAGATGCAAAAAGACTACAATGACATACAAAAAGACTACAAAGACACACAAAATGACTACGAAAAGATGCAAAACAACTACAAAGACCAGCCAACAGACTACAAAAAGACAAAAATTAACTAGGAAAAGATGCGAAAGGACTACAAAAGAACTACAAAGAGACCAAAAACTACTACAACGAGATGCGAAAAGACTAAAATGAGAACCAATAGACCACAGAGAGATACAAAAAGACAAGAGAAAAATGAAAAATGACTACAATGAGACCAAAAAGGCCCATGAGGACAAAGAGATGCAAAACTACTCCAGAAACATTCAAAATGACTACAGAGACACGGAGAGATGGAAGGATAACCATGAATGTGATAGAGGCGGCTGTAGCTCAGTGTAACAGTCACTAGATGACAGTAAAGACTGATGGTAGATTCATGTTGTAGTTCAGTGTAGCGGCCACTAGATGACAGTAAAGACTGATGGTAGATTCATGTTCTAGTTCAGTGTAGCGGCCACTAGATGACAGTAAAGACTGATGGTAGATTAATGTTGTAGCTCAGTGTAGCGGCCACTAGATGACAGTAAAGACTGATGGTAGATTCATGTTCTAGTTCAGTGTAGCGGCCACTAGATGACAGTAAAGACTGATGGTAGATTAATGTTGTAGCTCAGTGTAGCGGCCACTAGATGACAGTAAAGACTGATGGTAGATTCATGTTCTAGTTCAGTGTAACAGTCACTAGATGACAGTAAAGACTGATGGTAGATTAATTTGTAGTTCAGTGTAACGGCCACTAGATGACAGTAAAGACTGATGGTAGATTCATGTTCTAGTTCAGTGTAACAGTCACTAGATGACAGTAAAGACTGATGGTAGATTAATGTTGTAGCTCAGTGTAACGGCCACTAGATGACAGTAAAGACTGATGGTAGATTAATTTGTAGTTCAGTGAAACAGCCAATAGATGATCCTCCATGTGAACACACCTTTCATGTGAAAACACCCTCCATGTGAACATCTCTTTCATGTGAAAACACCCTCCATGTGAACACACCTTCCATGTGAACACATCCTCCATGTGAACACATCCTCCATTTGAACACAGCTTCCATGTGAACACATCCTCCATGTCAACACATCTGAACACATCCTCCATGTGAACACGTCCTCCATGTGAACACATCTTCCATGTGAACACATCATCCATCTGAACACATCCTTCATGTGAACACATCATCCATCTGAACACATCCTTCATGTGAACACATCCTCCATGTGAACACGTCCTCCATGTGAACACATCTTCCATGTGAACACATCATCCATGTGAACATATCCTCCATGTGAACACATCTTCCATGTGAACACATCTTCCATGTGAACACATCATCCATGTGAACATATCCTCCATGTGAACATACCTTCCATGTGAAAACACCCTCCATGTGAACACACCTTCCATGTGAAAACACCCTCCATGTGAACACATCCTCCATGTGAACACATCATCCATCTGAACACATCCTCCATGTGAACACATCTTCCATGTGAACACATCATCCATGTGAACATATCCTCCATGTGAACACATCTTCCATGTGAACACATCATCCATGTGAACAAATCCTCCATGTGAACACATCTTCCATGTGAACACATCCTCCATGTGAACACACCTTCCATGTGAACACACCTTACATGTGAACACATCCTCCATGTGAACACATCCTTCATGTGAACACACCGTCCATGTGAACACATCCTCAATGTGAACACACCTTCCATGTGAACACATCCTCCATGTGAACACACCTTCCATGTGAACACATCCTCCATGTGAACACATCCTCAATGTGAACACACCGTCCATGTGAACACATCCTCAATGTGAACACACCTTCCATGTGAACACATCCTCCATGTGAACACACCTTTCATGTGAACACATCATCCATGTGAACACACCTTTCATGTGAACACACCCTCCATGTGAACACATCCTCCATGTGAACACATCATCCATGTGAACACACCTTTCATGTGAACACTTCCTCCATATGAACACATCCTCCATGTGAACACACCTTCCATGTGAACACATCCTCCATGTGAACACACCTTCCATGTGAACACATCCTCCATGTGAACACACCTTCCATGTGAACACATCCTCCATGTGAACACACCCTCCATGTGAACACACCTTCCATGTGAACACATCCTCCATGTGAACACATCCTCCATGTGAACACACCTTCCATGTGAACACATCCTCCATGTGAACACACCTTCCATGTGAACACATCCTCCATGTGAACACACCCTCCATGTGAACACATCCTCCATGTGAACACACATTCCATGTGAACACACCTTCCATGTGAACACATCCTCCATGTGAACACACCTTCCATGTGAACACACCTTCCATGTGAACACATCCTCCATGTGAACACACCTGCCATGTGAACACATCCTCCATGTGAACACACCTTCCATGTGAACACACCCTCCCTGTGAACACACCTTTCATGTGAAAACACCTTCCATGTGAACATACTCTCCATGTGAACACACCCTCCATGTGAACACATCCTCCATGTGAACACACCTTTCATGTGAACACACCCTCCATGTGAACACACCTTTCATGTGAACACACCGTCCCTGTGAACACACCTTTCATGTGAAAACACCTTCCATGTGAACATACTCTCCATGTGAACACACCCTCCATGTGAACACACCTTCCATGTGAACACACCTTCCATGTGAACACATCATCCATGTGAACACACCTTCCATGTGAACACACCTTCCATGTGAACACACCTCCCATGTGAACACATCCTCCATGTGAACACACCTTCCATGTGAACACATCCTCCATGTGAACACACCTTCCATGTGAACACATCCTCCATGTGAACACACCTTCCATGTGAACACATCCTCCATGTGAACACACATTCCATGTGAACACACCTTCCATGTGAACACATCCTCCATGTGAACACACCTTCCATGTGAACACACCTTCCATGTGAACACATCCTCCATGTGAACACATCCTCCATATGAACACATCCTCCATGTGAACACACCTGCCATGTGAACACATCCTCCATGTGAACACACCTTCCATGTGAACACACCCTCCCTGTGAACACACCTTTCATGTGAAAACACCTTCCATGTGAACATACTCTCCATGTGAACACACCCTCCATGTGAACACATCCTCCATGTGAACACACCTTTCAGGTGAACACACCCTCCATGTGAACACACCTTTCATGTGAACACACCGTCCCTGTGAACACACCTTTCATGTGAACACATCTTCCATGTGAACACATCATCCATCTGAACACATCCTTCATGTGAACACATCATCCATCTGAACACATCCTCCATGTGAACACATCCTCCATGTGAACACGTCCTCCATGTGAACACATCTTCCATGTGAACACATCATCCATGTGAACATATCCTCCATGTGAACACATCTTCCATGTGAACACATCTTCCATGTGAACACATCATCCATGTGAACATATCCTCCATGTCAACATACCTTCCATGTGAAAACACCCTCCATGTGAACACACCTTCCATGTGAAAACACCCTCCATGTGAACACATCCTCCATGTGAAAACATCATCCATCTGAACACATCCTCCATGTGAACACATCTTCCATGTGAACACATCATCCATGTGAACATATCCTCCATGTGAACACATCTTCCATGTGAACACATCATCCATGTGAACACATCCTCCATGTGAACACATCCTCCATGTGAACAAATCCTCCATGTGAACACATCTTCCATGTGAACACATCCTCCATGTGAACACACCTTCCATGTGAACACACCTTACATGTGAACACATCCTCCATGTGAACACATCCTTCATGTGAACACACCGTCCATGTGAACACATCCTCAATGTGAACACACCTTCCATGTGAACACATCCTCCATGTGAACACACCTTCCATGTGAACACATCCTCCATGTGAACACATCCTCAATGTGAACACACCTTCCATGTGAACACATCCTCCATGTGAACACACCTTTCATGTGAACACATCCTCCATGTGAACACACCTTCCATGTGAACACATCCTCCATGTGAACACACCTTCCATGTGAACACACCTTCCATGTGAACACACCTCCCATGTGAACACATCCTCCATGTGAACACACCTTCCATGTGAACACATCCTCCATGTGAACACACCTTCCATGTGAACACATCCTTACATGTGAACACATCCTCCATGTGAACACATCCTTCATGTGAACACACCGTCCATGTGAACACATCCTCAATGTGAACACACCTTCCATGTGAACACATCCTCCATGTGAACACACCTTCCATGTGAACACATCCTCCATGTGAACACATCCTCAATGTGAACACACCTTCCATGTGAACACATCCTCCATGTGAACACACCTTTCATGTGAACACATCCTCCATGTGAACACACCTTCCATGTGAACACATCCTCCATGTGAACACACCTTCCATGTGAACACACCTTCCATGTGAACACACCTCCCATGTGAACACATCCTCCATGTGAACACACCTTCCATGTGAACACATCCTCCATGTGAACACACCTTCCATGTGAACACATCCTCCATGTGAACACACCTTCCATGTGAACACACCTTCCATGTGAACACATCCTCCATGTGAACACATCCTCCATGTGAACACATCCTCCATGTGAACACACCTTCCATGTGAACACATCCTCCATGTGAACACACCTTCCATGTGAACACATCCTCCATGTGAACACACCCTCCATGTGAACACATCCTCCATGTGAACACACATTCCATGTGAACACACCTTCCATGTGAACACATCCTCCATGTGAACACACCTTCCATGTGAACACACCTTCCATGTGAACACATCCTCCATGTGAACACATCCTCCATGTGAACACACCTTCCATGTGAACACATCCTCCATGTGAACACACCTTCCATGTGAACACATCCTCCATGTGAACACACCCTCCATGTGAACACACCTTCCATGTGAACACATCCTCCATGTGAACACATCCTCCATGTGAACACACCTTCCATGTGAACACATCCTCCATGTGAACACACCTGCCATGTGAACACATCCTCCATGTGAACACACCCTCCATGTGAACACATCCTCCATGTGAACACATCCTCCATGTGAACACATCCCCCATGTGAACACACCTTCCATGTGAACACATCCTCCATGTGAACACATCCTCCATGTGAACACATCCTCCATGTGAACACATCCTCCATGTGAACGCACCCTCCATGTGAACACACCCTCCATGTGAACACATCCTCCATGTGAACACACCTGCCATGTGAACACATCCTCCATGTGAACACATCTTCCATGTGAACACATCTTCCATGTGAACACATTTTCCATGTGAACACACCCTCCATGTGAACACACCCTCCATGTGAACACATCCTCCATGTGAACACACCTGCCATGTGAACACATCCTCCATGTGAACACATCTTCCATGTGAACACATTTTCCATGTGAACACACCCTCCATGTGAACACATCTTCCATGTGAACACACCCTCCATGTGAACACATCTTCCATGTGAACACATCCTCCATGTGAACACATCTTCCATGTGAACACATCCTCCATGTGAACACACCTTCCATGTGAACACACCCTCCATGTGAACACATCTTCCATGTGAACACATCCTCCATGTGAACACATCCTCCATGTGAACACATCTTCCATGTGAACACACCTTCCATGTGAACACATTTTCCATGTGAACACATCCTCCATGTGAACACATCTTCCATGTGAACACACCTTCCATGTGAACACATCTTCCATGTGAACACATCCTCCATGTGAACACATCTTCCATGTGAACACATCCTCCATGTGAACACATCCTCCCTGTGAACACATCCTCCATGTGAACACACCCTCCATGTGAACACATCTTCCATGTGAACACATCCTCCATGTGAACACATTCACTGATGTAAACATTTAAGGAAAGCAGGAAGTGAGCAGGATCTCCAGCGGTGGGGGGGGAACTGTGGCTCCGTTGTCTTCCTCAGATTAACGAGAACAGAACAGTTATTTATAGCTCGGAGAACGGGGGGGGGATTAGAGCTATTCCTGTTGTGTTTTGGATGCTTCTTTGATGACTCGAGATGTGTACTAGTGTACTTGTGTACTTGCGCACATATTGTAGGTCTATGTGCACAATAAAGCCTCTCTTCTTCTAACACAACGCTGCTGCCAGGGACGGTTTATACCTGTCGCTGAGTAGTACCTGTAGTATTTATTTGAGGTGTGAATGTGCGGTGTATGTATAGGTATACATGTTGTGTAAATGCATGTTACATGTTATTTGTCTCTATTAATGATGAGTAATGGGCTGCTTTGGCATCACAGAGAGCCTTCCTATATGTTTTAAGACTATCTTGCCAGACTAAATGAGATTCTTCCTGTTTGGTGGAACGCCATCCTTTCCGGTTATACCATGGAGCTGACTTCCTTTGTTTTATTAACTTCTTTTTTAGAGGGGCAACAGAATCAAGTGTGACTCGCAGTGAGTCTGTAGCACTATCTACAAGATGATCAATTTGGGTAGGGCTAAAGTTAACATACGAGTCCTCTGTTATATTGAGACATGGTATTGAGTTTAATGCTGATGGAAACGCTTCCTTAAATTTAGCTACAACACTATCGGATAGACATCTAGTGTACACACTTTTGTCTGATGGTGTATAGTCTAGTAATAAGAATTCAAAAGTGATTAAATAATGGTCTGATAAAAGAGAGTTCTGTGGAAAAACAACTAAATGTTCAATTTCAACGCCATATGACATAACAAGGTCGAGGGTGTGGTTAAAGCGGTGAGTGGGTTTATGTACGTTCTGCGAGAAACCAATTGAATCTAATAAAGAGATAAACGCAGTACTGAGGCTATCATTATCAACGTCCACATGAATATTAAAATCACCTACTATAATGACTTTATCTGTTTTCAGGACTAAGCTTGATAGAAACTCTGAGAATTCAGAATATGGGCCTGGAGCGCGGTACACTATAACAAAGAGAATGGTCTGTAGTGTTTTCCAGGTTGGGTGTGAAAGACTAAGAACAAGGCTTTCAAATGAGTTATAATTTATTTTAGTTTTAGGGTTTATTAATAGGCCTGAGTCGAAGATGGCTGCAACTCCACCTCCTCGGCCGGTGTCTCGAGGAATGCGAGTATTAATATTTCAATCAGGAGAGACTCGTATGAATTGAATGGTAATTTATTACAAAGTGCACAAATGTATGAATAGTAACAGACCCAATGTGACATAGCAAGGGGGAAGTGATGCCGTAGTTGGATTAGGATTATTCCCCCGGGTCTAGACACTGGTGAGGGTGGTAGTGAAAAGACTGATGTAGATCCGATTAATGAAGTGGAGCACGATTACTCTGATGGGATGAATCTGGGGGTGTTGGGGTGGTGGGGGGTCGCATCCGTTTGTGCTGATACTGACACTGAAAGCAGCATAGAGGAGAAGAGTTTTAAACTTTTGACAGCAACGATGTGATTGGTTTAGGGAGATATGGCAAGATCTGATTGGTCACTGAAAAGAGAGACGCCCATAATCACTGATCAATAACATTGTGTATATAGGTACTGCAGGAAGGATTGGACGCTCTGTGTTTATGTCAGTGTAAACTGCAAATTGAATCTCTTGGTTTTGGGATTGTCAGACGGTAGAAGAAGTCATTTCGGGCTTCGGGACATTTTATAGACTAAACCATTAAACGCAGAACTAGTCGCTCTAATCTGATCAATAGATTAAGGCAAATGAAAGTAATCATTTGCAGTCATAAATGAATCTCATTGAAATATAGAGACAGAAACACTGGAGGAGATAACGTGAGATAAAATTGTTGAAATTCTAAAGTGTGTGATCTTTAAAGATGTTTAATACTTCTTGTTCAGAGAGTCTCTGCGTGAGGAAGACAGAAAGCAATAATCAGTCTCCCCGCAGACCGCCAGGTCTCCTGGGTACAGCTTCTTCCTCTCAGGACAGAGCCAGCGGCCTTCTGGGAAATCAGCAGGGACGAAGTGATGGCAGAATCCAGAGCCGACGTCCTGCCGACTCAGCAGAAAACACGACGAGCTCCTGGAGACAAGCAGCAGATGGAGGACGGAGGGAGTGTTGGCCTGTTATCAATAATCAGTAATCACAGAGAGATGGAGCAAGATATCACATAGAATCGTTATATACTATACACTATGTACTATATACTATATACTATACACTATACACTATGTACTATACACTATATACTATAGACTATACACTATGTACTATATACTATATACTATACACTATACACTATGTACTATACACTATACACTATATACTATACACTATACACTATGTACTATACACTATACAGTATATAATATACACTATGTACTATATACTATACACTATACACTATGTACTATACACTATATACTATAGACTATACACTATGTACTATACACTATATACTATACACTATACACTATATACTATACACTATACACTATATACTATACACTATACACTATGTACTATACACTATACACTATATACTATACACTATGTACTATATACTATACACTATACACTATGTACTATATACTATACACTATATACTATACACTATACACTATATACTATACACTATACACTATATACTATACACTATACACTATGTACTATACACTATACACTATATACTATACACTATGTACTATATACTATACACTATACACTATGTACTATACACTATACAGTATATAATATACACTATGTACTATATACTATACACTATACACTATGTACTATACACTATATACTATAGACTATACACTATGTACTATACACTATATACTATACACTATACACTATATACTATACACTATACACTATATACTATACACTATACACTATGTACTATACACTATACACTATATACTATACACTATGTACTATATACTATACACTATACACTATGTACTATATACTATACACTATATACTATACACTATACACTATATACTATACACTATATACTATAGACTATACACTATGTACTATATACTATACACTATATACTATACACTATGTACTATACACTATATACTATACACTATACACTATGTACTATACACTATATACTATAGACTATACACTATGTACTATACACTATATACTATACACTATGTACTATACACTATATACTATAGACTATACACTATGTACTATACACTATATACTATACACTATATACTATACACTATACACTATATACTATACACTATATACTATAGACTATACACTATGTACTATATACTATACACTATATACTATACACTATGTACTATACACTATATACTATACACTATACACTATGTACTATACACTATATACTATAGACTATACACTATGTACTATACACTATATACTATACACTATGTACTATACACTATATACTATAGACTATACACTATGTACTATACACTATATACTATACACTATGTACTATACACTATATACTATACACTATGTACTATATACTATATACTATAGACTATACACTATGTACTATATACTATATACTATACACTATGTACTATATACTATATACTATACACTATACACTATGTACTATACACTATATACTATACACTATACACTATGTACTGTACACTATATACTATACACTATGTACTATATACTATATACTATACACTATACACTATATACTATACACTATACACTATGTACTATATACTATATACTATACACTATACACTATGTACTATACACTATATACTATATACTATATACTATACACTATACACTATGTATTATACACTATATACTATACACTATGTACTATACACTATACACTATGTACTATACACTATATACTATACACTATGTACTATACACTATACACTATGTACTATACACTATACACTATATACTATATACTATACACTATACACTATGTACTATACACTATATACTATAGACTATACACTATGTACTATACACTAAACACTATATACTATACACTATATACTATACACTATATACTATATACTATATACTATACACTATATACTATAGACTATACACTATGTACTATACACTATATACTATACACTATACACTATACATTATATACTATACACTATACACTATGTACTATACACTATATACTATAGACTATACACTATGTTCTATACACTATACACTATACACTATGTACTATACACTATATACTATAGACTATACACTATGTACTATACACTATATACTATACACTATGTACTATACACTATATACTATACACTATGTACTATATACTATATACTATACACTATGTACTATATACTATATACTATACACTATACACTATGTACTATACACTATATACTATACACTATACACTATGTACTATACACTATATACTATACTATATGTACTATACACTATATACTATACACTATGTACTATATACTATATACTATACACTATACACTATGTACTATATACTATATACTATACACTATACACTATGTACTATACACTATATACTATATACTATATACTATACACTATACACTATGTACTATACACTATATACTATACACTATGTACTATACACTATACACTATGTACTATACACTATATACTATACACTATGTACTATACACTATACACTATATACTATACACTATACACTATGTACTATACACTATATACTATACACTATACACTATGTACTATACACTATACACTATATACTATACACTATACACTATGTACTATACACTATACACTATATACTATACACTATACACTATATACTATACACTATGTACTATATACTATACACTATACACTATGTACTATATACTATACACTATATA
>NC_051269.1:43961337-43966337 GCF_015220745.1 Sebastes umbrosus | reverse complement strand
GCGTATTTATATTTATATATACTGGTGCAAATACATTTACACTTTATTCTGCTGAAGCCTCGTCAATAATCCACGATGAAAACAATAAGAAGAATAATAAAATAGAGAACACGCTAACACGGGGAGAACATGCTAACGCGGGGAGAACATGCTAACATGGGGAGAACACGCTAACGCAAGAGAACACGCTAACGCGGGGAGAACACGCTAACACGGGGAGAACACGCTAACAGTGCTAACCACTAGTCCACCGAGCCGTACCGTGATTCATTTTTATGCGTGTTCTCTCCGTGTTAGCGTGTTCTCCCCATGTTAGTGTGTTCTCTCCGTGTTAGCGTGTTCTCTCCGTGTTAGCGTGTTCTCTTGCGTTAGCGTGTTCTCTCCGTGTTAGCATGTTCTCCCCGTGTTAGTGTGTTCTCCTAGCGTTAGCGTATTCTCTTGCGTTAGCGTGTTCTCCCCATGTTAGCATGTTCTCCCCACGTTAGCATGTTCTCCCCGTGTTAGCATGTTCTCCCTGTGTTAGCGTGTTCTCTTGCGTTAGCGTGTTCTCTCCGTGTTAGCGTGTTCTCCCCATGTTAGTGTGTTCTCTCCGTGTTAGCGTGTTCTCTTGCATTAGCGTGTTCTCTCCGTGTTAGCATGTTCTCCCCGTGTTAGCGTGTTCTCCCCGCGTTAGCGTGTTCTCTTGCGTTAGCATGTTCTCCCCATGTTAGCATGTTCTCCCTGTGTTAGCGTGTTCTCTTGGGTTAGCGTGTTCTCTCCGTGTTAGCGTGTTCTCCCCATGTTAGTGTGTTCTCTCCGTGTTAGCGTGTTCTCTCCGTGTTAGCGTGTTCTCCCCGTGTTAGCCTGGGTTTTCTCCGGGTGCTCAGGTTTCCTCCCACAGTCTAAAGACATGCAGCTTCATTGTTGATGGTGTGAATGGTTGTCTGTCTCTGTGTGACGGCCCTGCAATAGTCCTGTGTACCCCTTCTTCACCTGACCAGGTTGTACCCTCCTTCACCTGTCCAGGTTGTACCCTCCTTCACCTGTCCAGGTTGTACCTCCTTCACCTGTCCAGGGTGTACCCTCCTTCACCTGTCCAGGTTGTACCTCCTTCACCTGTCCAGGTTGTACCCTCCTTCACCTGTCCAGGTTGAACCCTCCTTCACCTGTCCAGGTTGTACCTCCTCCACCTGTCCAGGTTGTACCTCCTTCACCTGTCCAGGTTGAACCCTCCTTCACCTGTCCAGGTTGTACCCTCCTTCACCTGTCCAGGTTGTACCTCCTTCACCTGACCAGGTTGTACCCTCCTTCACCTGTCCAGGTTGTACCTCCTTCACCTGTCCAGGTTGTACCCTCCTTCACCTGTCCAGGTTGTACCTCCTTCACCTGACCAGGTTGTACCCTCCTTCACCTGTCCAGGTTGTACCTCCTTCACCTGTCCAGGTTGTACCTCCTTCACCTGTCCAGGTTGTACCCTCCTTCACCTGTCCAGGTTGAACCCTCCTTCACCTGTCCAGGTTGTACCTCCTTCACCTGTCCAGGTTGTACCTCCTTCACCTGTCCAGGTTGTACCCTCCTTCACCTGTCCAGGTTGAACCCTCCTTCACCTGTCCAGGTTGAACCCTCCTTCACCTGTCCAGGTTGTACCTCCTTCACCTGTCCAGGTTGTACCTCCTTCACCTGTCCAGGTTGTACCCCTCCATCAATTCAATTCAATTTTCAATTCAATTTATTTT
Organism: Sebastes umbrosus; assembly: GCF_015220745.1. NCBI lineage: Eukaryota > Metazoa > Chordata > Actinopteri > Perciformes > Sebastidae > Sebastes > Sebastes umbrosus. The sequence goes on along the minus strand of NC_051269.1, from coordinate 43,964,622 downwards.
TGTATAGCGTCAAATCACAACAGAAGTTATCTCAAGACGCTTTATCTATAGAGCAGATCTATGACCGTACACCATAGTTTAGAGACCCAACAGGATCCACCAAGCACTGTGGCCAGGAACAACTCCCCGATTACTGGGAAGAAACCTGGAGCAGAACCGGGCGCAGGGCGGGCGGCCATCTGCCGAGACCGGCTGGGGGGATAGATAGGTAGAGAGAGAGTGAGAGAGAGTGAGAGAGAGAGAGAGAGAAAGAGAGAGAGAGAGAGAGAGAGAAGCAGCCACAATAGCAGTCTAGCAGCTGTAATAGCTAATACAAGTAGGACTGATAACACCAAACCAATAGTGGTGGATGGAAAGAGTGATAATACAACTATCAGAATTGATGTCATTGGGTCGTCCCCAGACGGGCTTTCAAGTGGAGCTTCCAGCTGTCTCAGTCCACCATACATCTGGCTAGCTCGCCAGCACTGTCCAGCATCTGTCCTCAGTACGTCCATGTGTGTTGGTGTGGGACGTCCCTGTGATCGATGCCCGTGCGTTGGTTCCTGCAGCATCAGCAGCTCGCTGGGAGCTCTTGATGTCTTTGGCAGTGACTGAGAAGTGTTATTCTCCAGACTGCCACTTTGTCACTAGGTGTTGGAAATCCCTCGTTAGCATTGGTAGTCCCTCGTACAGACGTAGTTAATTAATGATGGTAGCAGTTGGTGTCAAGCAGGCACCGGACGCGGCAGCAGATGCAGCCACAATACCGGAGACATCCAGATCCAGGTGAAACCCCGCTCCAAGTGTACCCCTGCTCCAGGTGTAACCTCGCTCCAGGTGTGATCCCGCTCCAGGTACGACCTTGCTCCAGGTGTGACCCCGCTCCACGGTTAGCTGCGAGACAAGGAGGCACAAGGACTCCCGGGGAGGAATGAAGTTAGTAACAACATAGACATGGGACATGAGTATATCCAGAAGGAGAGGGGAGCTCAGTGTGTCAGAGGAAGTCCCCCGGCAGTCGAGGCCTATAGCAGCTTCAGGATCAGCGTTATCAAAGAGGAAAGTCTTCAGCCTGCTCTGACATGTAGAGACGGGGTCTGCCTCCCGGACTGGAACTGGGAGCTGGTTCCAGAGAAGAGGAGCTTGATAGCTGAAGGCTCTCGCTCCCATTCTACTACTGGAGACTCTAGGAACCTCAAGTAACCCTGCTGCATTCTGGGAGCGCAGTGCTCTAGTGGGGTAGTAGGGTACTATGAGCTCCTGCTGCATTCTGGGAGCGCAGTGCTCTAGTGGGGTAGTAGGGTATTATGAGCTCCTGCTGCATTCTGGGAGCTGTAGTGGGGTAGTAGGGTACTATGAGCTCCTGCTGCATTCTGGGAGCTCTAGTGGGGTAGTAGGGTACTATGAGCTCTTTAAGATATGATGGGGCCTGACCGTTTAGCGCTTTGTAGGTGAGGAGGACGATTTTAAAATCTATTCTGGATTTTACAGGCAGCCAGTGTAGAGAAGCTAATACAGGAGTAATATGATCTCTAGTTCTAGTTCTAGTCAGAACACATGCTGCAGCATTCTGGATCAACTGGAGAGTCTTAAGAGACTTATTGGAGCAGCCTGATAATAAGGAGTTGCAGTAATCGAGTCTAGAGGTAACAGTTTTGACACAGGATGTGTCTGATCTTCGCAATGTTACGTAGATGAAAGAAGGCAGTCCGTGAGGTTTGTTTTATGTGAGAGTTAAAGGACATATCCTGATCGAAGACAACTCCCAGATTCCTTACGGTGGTGCTGGAGGCCAGGGCAATGCCATCTAAAGTAACTATATCATTAGATCATTTGTTTCGGAGGTGCTCAGGGCCTAGTACAATAACTTCAGTTTTGTCTGAGTTTAACATCAGGAAATTGCAGGTCATCCAGGTTTTTATGTCCTTAAGGCATGCTTGAAGTTTAGTTAACTGGTTTGTTTCGTCTGGCTTGATCGATAGATATAATTGGGTATCATCTGCATAACAATGAAAGTTTATGGAGTGTTTTCTAATAACATTGCCTAAGGGAAGCATATATAAGGTAAATAGAATTGGTCCAAGTACAGAACCCTGTGGAACTCCGTGACTAACTTTGCCGTGCATGGAGGACTCATCGTTGACATGTACAAACTGAGATCGATCTGATAAATAGGACTTAAACCAACTTAGTGCAGTTCCTTTAATGCCAATTAAATGTTCCAGTCTTTGTAATAGGATGTCATGGTCAATGGTGTCGAAAGCAGCACTGAGATCTAGCAAGACAAGTACAGAGACAAGTCCTTTGTCCGATGCCATTAGAAGGTCATTTGTAATTTTCACTAGTGCTGTCTCTGTGCTATGGTGCACTCTAAATCCTGACTGATAATCTTCAAATAAATGATTGTTCTGTAGAAAGTCACACAGCTGACTGGCAACTGCTTTCTCGAGTATTTTGGAGGTAAAGGGAAGGTTAGATATAGGTCTATAGTTGGCTAGGACCTCTGGATCGAGAGTGGGCTTTTTAAGAAGAGGTTTAATTACAGCTACTTTAAAGGACTGTGGTACATAGCCTGTTAGTAAAGACACATTGATCATATCCAGTAAAGAGGTGCTAACTAGAGGTAAAACTTCTTTAAGCAGTCTAGTTGGAATAGGGTCTAGGAGACAGGTAGATGATTTAGATGAGGAGATCAGTGAGGTTAATTTGTGGAGATCGATAGGAGAAAAGCAGTCTAAATATATATCAGGTTGTACAGCTGTTTCTAAGGTTCCTAAGTTTGAGGATAAATTGGTACCAGTTGACGGTAGGAGGTGATTAATTTTGTCTCTAATAGTTAGTATTTTATCATTAAAGAAACTCATGAGGTCACTACTACTGAGGGTTGTAGGAATACATGGCTCAATAGAGCTGTGGCTCTCTGTCAGCCTGGCTACAGTGCTGAATAGAAACCTGGGGTTGTTCTTATTTTTCTCTATTAATGATGAGTAATGGGCTGCTCTGGCATCACAGAGAGCCTTCCTATATGTTTTAAGACTATCTTGCCAGACTAAATGAGATTCTTCCTGTTTGGTGGAACGCCATATCCTTTCCAGTTTCCTCGATGCTTGCTTTAGTTTGCGTGTTTGAGGGTTATACCATGGAGCTGACTTCCTTTGTTTTATTAACTTCTTTTTTAGAGGGGCAACAGAATCAAGTGTGACTCGCAGTGAGTCTGTAGCACTATCTACAAGATGATCAATTTGGGTAGGGCTAAAGTTAACATACGAGTCCTCTGTTATATTGAGACATGGTATTGAGTTT
>NC_051269.1:43926337-43936337 GCF_015220745.1 Sebastes umbrosus | reverse complement strand
TATCCTAGAATGAAAACACGTTTACTCTCCTGAGAGTACCTGTATCCCAGAATGAAACTACGTTTACTCTCCTGAGAGTACCTGTATCCTAGAATGAAAACACGTTTACTCTCCTGAGAGTACCTGTATCCTAGAATGAAACTACGTTTACTCTCCTGAGAGTACCTGTATCCTAGAATGAAACTACGTTTACTCTCCTGAGAGTACCTGTATCCTAGAATGAAAACACGTTTACTCTCCTGAGAGTACCTGTATCCTAGAATGAAAACACGTTTACTCTCCTGAGAGTACCTGTAGTCCAGAATGAAACTACGTTTACTCTTCTGAGAGTACCTGTATCCTAGAATGAAACTACGTTTACTCTTCTGAGAGTACCTGTATCCCAGAATGAAACTACGTTTACTCTCCTGAGAGTACCTGTATCCCAGAATGAAACTAAGTTTACTCTTCTGAGAGTACCTGTATCCCAGAATGAAACTACGTTTACTCTTCTGAGAGTACCTGTATCCTAGAATGAAACTACGTTTACTCTTCTGAGAGTACCTGTATCCCAGAATGAAACTACGTTTACTCTTCTGAGAGTACCTGTATCCCAGAATGAAACTACGTTTACTCTTCTGAGAGTACCTGTATCCTAGAATGAAACTACGTTTACTCTTCTGAGAGTACCTGTATCCCAGAATGAAACTACGTTTACTCTTCTGAGAGTACCTGTATCCCAGAATGAAACTACGTTTACTCTCCTGAGAGTACCTGTATCCCAGAATGAAACTACGTTTACTCTTCTGAGAGTACCTGTATCCTAGAATGAAACTACGTTTACTCTTCTGAGAGTACCTGTATCCCAGAATGAAACTACGTTTACTCTCCTGAGAGTACCTGTATCCCAGAATGAAACTACGTTTACTCTTCTGAGAGTACCTGTATCCCAGAATGAAACTACGTTTACTCTTCTGAGAGTACCTGTATCCCAGAATGAAACTACGTTTACTCTTCTGAGAGTACCTGTATCCCAGAATGAAAACACATTTGGAGAAAACTTCCCCAAACAGTCCAAAAAACTGTCCCAACATTGTGAACAGCGGCAGCAGTCGACAACACTCCATGAAACAATGAAAACCAGTCTCACGATGAGTGCAAAATGGACAGTCATGACTGACATCAGAATTAATGACAGAGACAAAAGCATTCACAGCCACGATACCATGTATAACCCTCCACTGCAGGTCCGCAGTTCTTTTGACCAATGGTGGTTTATACAGCGCTCTCCATTCAGGTCCAACACTGTCACTGAGACCTAAGTGAGCTCTCCATGGAGTGTCAGTTTTACCATTTAATTTGTCCCTGTGCAAAACTTTGACAAAAGTTTTATACATTAATTTTCCTTTTGCATCTTGGAAAGAAAACTCAGAGGAACTCCCACTCTTTAAAAACGATCCTGTACAGTCTTTAAAATCTGGGAAAATGTTCACCGAAGGGAAGACATCATTATCATCAGGTTTAACAGAGCCGTCACAATACTGCTGTAACAGAGTCCGCTCACTAACTGTGAGAGCTTCTCTCCATCTATTGAGCAGAAGAGAGATAGCTCGAGTCGATTTCACCTCTAGGCGGCAGGCAAGAGGAGCTGCATTGTCCAAGTTTGCACCTGCGAGCTGAACTACATGTCCCAGAGTCACCACATTAGACTCACAGAACCGCCAGAGCAGAGTCGGCCCCACCTGACAGACTGCACTGAAACGGGTCCCATAAAGAACTGGTTCCTGGAGCAGCCAGTACATTGAGCAGTGATGTCCCAGCCTTTTTTTATTAAGGAGGCTCCACACCTTAAACAGTCCACGATAGAAAACTGGTAATTCCTTGATGTCAGTCTGTTTTAAATCCATCAGAAACAAAGATCTGTTCAGTCCCAGTCCACCTAGCTGACTCAAAATGGTGCAAGCCAGCGGCCTCCACACTAAATCAGCAGGACCACACAGGAACCTTTGTAGGAACTGGAACCGGAAGCCCCCCTGCTGCTCAGATGGATCAGGCCCTGTCCTCCGTCATCCTTCGGCAGATACAGCACACTCTGAGGCACCCAATGCAGTCCATCCCAGAAGAAGTTCACAAGAAGAGCCTGGATCTTTGACAGCAGATCAGGTGGGGGATCGACACATGACAGGCGATGCCATAAAGTGGACGATACCAAATTATTAATGATGAGGACTCGACCTCTGTATGACATTTTGGTTATAATCCACTTCCACTTTGCTAAACGACCTCTGACCTTCTCAAGAACATTTTCCCAGTTTTTAAAAACAAATGATTGATCACCTAAAAACACTCCCAAATATTTCAGCCCCTCCGTCTTCCAAATCAACCCCCCAGGCAAACTGAGCTTCTTCTCTAGTCCACCAACACTGAGAGCTTCACTTTTGTCCCAGTTAACTTTAGCTGAGGATATTGAGCCAAACTGAACAACGTTTTTTTCCAACGTGTCAATATCCTGTTGGCTGTCCACCAGGATGACCACATCGTCTGCATAGGCTGACAATTTTAAAGGTGTATTGAAACCAGGAATAATCAGCCCTTTAAGATCAGATCTAAGTTTGTTTAACAACGGCTCGATGGCTAGAGAATATAACATGCCAGAGAGGACACAGCCTTGTCGAACTCCCCTTTGAACATGAAACGGAGCGCTCAAACCACCATTTATTTTGAGGACGCTCTGAATGTCACAATATAAAACCCTAACTGTATCAATAAAACCAGGACTAAAACCAAAGGCACTCAACGTGAGCCATAGATATTCATGCTCGACACGATCAAAAGCTTTTTCTTGATCTATTGATATAAATCCAGCTTTGAGGCCAAACAGCTTACATATCTCTAAAAGGTCTCGAACCAAAATAATGTTATCAGTGATCAGCCTGCCCGGTACACAGTAGGTCTGATCACACTGAATCACCTGTTCCATCACTCTGCTCAGCCGCGTTGCCAACACCTTAGAGAGGAGCTTATAGTCAGAGCAGAGCAGAGACACGGGCCTCCAGTTTTTAATGAACTGCAGGTCACCTTTCTTCGGCAGTAAAGTAAGGACCGCTCTCCTGCAGCTGAGCGGCAGATGTCCTCCGGCAAGACTGTCACTCAGTACTGCCAGCAGATCCCCCCCCACCACCGACCACAAAGATTTATAGAAGTCAACAGGTATACCATCGATTCCAGGAGCTTTCCCACTTTGCATGCTCTGCAGAGCAGCATAAAGTTCATCAGATGAGAGAGCTGCTTCCAACTCCATGTTACTCTGCTGCTCAACTTGAGGAAGACCAGCACAGAAGCTCTGAAACACTGCCTGCTCCTCTCTGTGTTCAACCTGAGGAAGACCAGTGTAGAAGCTCTGAAACACTGCCTGCTCCTCTCTGTGCTCAACCTGAGGAAGACCAGTGTAGAAGCTCTGAAACACTGCCTGCTCCTCTCTGTGTTCAACCTGAGGAAGACCAGTACAGAAGCTCTGAAACACTGCCTGCTCCTCTCTGTGTTCAACCTGAGGAAGACCAGTACAGAAGCTCTGAAACACTGCCTGCTCCTCTCTGTGTTCAACCTGAGGAAGACCAGTACAGAAGCTCTGAAACACTGCCTGCTCCTCTCTGTGTTCACATTTGAACAGGTTACTGTAGAAGCTGACAGCATGTTTTCGGATTGCAGTGTGATCAGACAGAACCTGCCCAGTCCATCCATCCATCCATCTTCAACCGCTTATCCGGGATCGGGTCGCGGGGGCAACAGCTCCAGCAGGGGACCCCAAACTTCCCTTTCCCGGGCCACATTAACCAGCTCTGACTGGGGGATCCCGAGGCGTTCCCAGGCCAGAGTAGAGATATAATCTCTCCACCTAGTCCTGGGTCTTCCCCGTGGTCTCCTCCCAGCTGGTCGTGCCTGGAACACCTCCCAAGGGAGGCGCCCAGGAGGCATCCGTGCTAGATGCCCGAACCACCTCAACTGGCTCCTTTCGACGCAAAGGAGCAAGGACTCTACTCCGAGTCCCTCACGGATGACTGAGCTTCTTACCCTATCTCTAAGGGAGACGCCAGCCACCCTCCTGAGGAAACCCATTTCGGCCGCTTGCACCCGCGACCTCGTTCTTTCGGTCATGACCCAACCCTCATGACCATAGGTGAGAGTAGGAACGAAGATTGAACGGTAGATCGAGAGCTTTGCCTTCCGGCTCAGCTCTCTTTTCGTCACAACGGTGCGGTAAAGCGAATGCAATACCGCCCCTGCTGCTCCGATTCTCCGACCAATCTCACGTTCCATCGTCCCCTCACTCGCGAACAAGACCCCGAGATACTTAAACTCCTTCACTTGGGGTAAGGACTCATTCCCTACCCGGAGTAGGCAATCCACCGGTTTCCTGCTGAGAACCATGGCCTCAGATTTAGAGGTGCTGATTCTCATCCCGACTGCGTCACACTCGGCTGCGAACCGATCCAGTGAGTGCTGGAGGTCACAGACCGATGATGCCAACAGGACCACATCATCTGCAAAAAGCAGCGATGAGATCCTCAGCACACCGATCTGCAAACCCTCCTCCACCCGACTACGCCTCGATATCCTGTCCATGAATATCACGAACAGGATTGGTGACAAAGCGCAGCCCTGGCGGAGGCCAACCCCCACCGGAAACGAGTCCGACTTACTGCCGAGGATCCGAACACAGCTCTCGCTTTGGGCGTACAGGGATTGGATGGCCCTGAGAAGTGCCCCCCTCACCCCATACTCCCGCAGCACCCCCCACAGTAACTCCCGGGGGACCCGGTCATATGCCTTCTCCAAGTCTACAAAACACATGTAGACTGGATGGGCATACTCCCAGGCCCCCTCCAGGATCCTTGCGAGAGTGAAGAGCTGGTCCGTTGTTCCACGGCCAGGACGGAATCCGCATTGTTCCTCTTCGATCCGAGGTTCGACTATCGGCCGAACCCTCCTTTCCAGCACCTTGGAGTAGACTTTACCAGGGAGGCTGAGCAGTGTGATACCCCTGTAATTGGCACACACTCTCTGGTCCCCCTTTTTGAAAAGGGGAACCACCACCCCGGTCTGCCACTCCTTAGGCACTGTCACCGACTTCCACGCGGTGTTGAAGAGACGTGTCATCCAAGACAGCCCCTCCCCACCCAGAGCCTTCAGCATTTCTGGGCGGATCTCATCAACCCCCGGGGCTTTGCCACTGTGGAGTTGTTTGACTACCTCAGTGACTTCCACCAGGGTAATTGATGATGGTCCCCCATCAGCTTCCAGCTCTGCCTCTACCATAGAGGGCGTATTGGTCGGATTCAGAAGTTCCTCAAAGTGCTCCTTCCACCGCCCGATTACCTCCTCAGTTGAGGTCAACAGTGTCCCATCCTTACTGTACACAGCTTGGATGGTTCCCCGTTTCCCCCTCCTAAGGTGCCGGATGGTTTTCCAGAAGCACTTTGGTGCCGACCGAAAGTCCTTCTCCATGGCTGCTCCGAACTCCTCCCACACCCGCTGCTTTGCCTCCGTCACGGCAGTGGCTGCTGCTCTTCGGGCCCGTCGGTACCCTGCAACTGCCTCCGGAGACCTCCGAGATAACATATCCCGGAAGGCCTCCTTCTTCAGTCGGACGGCTTCCCTGACCACCGGTGTCCACCACGGTGTTCGAGGGTTGCCGCCCCTTGAGGCACCTAAGACCTTAAAACCACAGCTCACCGCCGCAGCTTCAGCAATGGAAGCTTTGAACATCGTCCACTCGGGTTCAATGCCCCCAACCTCCACAGGGATGCCAGAAAAGCTCCGCCGGAGGTGTGAGTTGAAGATCTCTCGGACAGGGGCCTCCTCCAGACGTTCCCAGTTCACCCTCACTACGTGTTTGGGCTTACCAGGTCTTTCCAGAGTCTTCCCCCACCCTCTGACCCAACTCACCACCAGATGGTGATCAGTTGACAGCTCCGCCCCTCTCTTCACCCGAGTGTCCAAAACATGCGGCCTCAGATCAGATGATACGATTACAAAATCGATCATCGACCTTCGGCCTAGGGTGCTCTGGTACCACGTACACTTATGAGCATCCTTATGTTCGAACATGGTGTTCGTTATGGACAATCCATGACTAGCACAGAAGTCCAACAACAAACGACCACTCAGGTTTAGATCAGGGAGGCCGTTCCTCCCAATCACGCCACTCCAGGTGTCTCCATCGTTGCCCACGTGCGCGTTGAAGTCTCCCAGGAGAACTATGGAGTCCCCTACTGGAGCCCCATACAGGACTCCATTCAGGGTCTCCAAGAAGGCCGAATACTCCGAACTGCTGTTTGGTGCATACGCACAAACAACAGTCAGAGTTTTCCCCCCCATAACCCGAAGGCGTAGGGAGGCGACCCTCTCGTCCACCGGGGTAAACTCCAACGTAGCGGCACTCAGCCGGGGATTTGTGAGTATCCCCACACCCGCCCGGCGCCTCACACCATGGGCAACTCCAGAGAAGAATAGAGTCCAACCCCTATCCAAGAGTACGGTTCCAGAACCGAGGCTGTGCGTAGAGGTAAGCCCTACCAGATCCAACTGATAGCGCTCCACCTCCCGCACAAGCTCCGGCTCCTTCCCCCACAGAGAGGTGACGTTCCACGTCCCCAGAGCCAGCCTCTGCCGCCCGGGTCCAGTCCGTCGAGGTCCCTGGCCTTCACTGCCACCCGTGTGGCAGCGCACCCGACCCAAGCGTTTTTTCCCGCAGGTGGTGAGCCCACAGGATGGAGAGGAGGGGGGTGCCACGTTCCTTTTTCGGGGTATCCCCGGCCGGGCTCCGTGGCAAGCCCGGCCACCAGACGCTCGTTGACGGGCCCTCCGTCTGGGCCTGGCTCCAGACGTGGGCCCCGGGCTTCCTCCGGGCCGGGTAACTCCTCCTCTGCCTCGTGTCGTCATTGGGTTTTTTGTGAACCTGCCCAGTGTCAGACCTTAAACTATGAATGAACCTTTTCTGTCCATTTTTACGCTCGAGACCAAAGACAAAGTGTGATGGGACATCCATTTGGGCTACATTCTGAAAGCGGGACCTAACCAGAGCTCCCTGAGATGAGACACCCAGCAGGTTGGCTAACACACACTTTTTGACTTCAAGTGTCTCAATGTGTCGTTGATCTCTTGTGGTCTCAGCTAAGTCTCTGAGTTCCTCCACTTCAGACTCCAGAGCTTTCACTGAACTCATCAAGGTTCTTGTGACATTCTGAGTGTACTGTTGACCGAACTGTTTGATTTGGACCTTTCCAAAATCCCACCACTGCTGTAAAGACACAAAATCATGTTTCATATTTTGGTGATTTTTCCAAAAAAAGCTAAAAGTTTCTCTGAAGTTCTTATCCTCCAGTAAAGCCGTGTTAAAATGCCAATAAGCACTACTGGATTTTACACATTTTATAAAAACAGAGGCTGTTACAAGCGAGTGATCAGAAAAGCCAACAGGGCTGATCAAACAACTTTTAAAAACATTAAAATGATGCTTAAAACAATAAAAACGATCAAGCCTGGCCATAGACAGTAAATGATCCTTAACATGTGTCCAAGTGTATTGTCTCTGTTTGTTGTGAAAGCCTCTCCACACATCACACAACTCCTGAGCCTCCATGAGATGAATGAGACGAGTGCGAGAGGCAGCGTGAGGCTCTGCATGGTTCCTGTCTAACCTGCTGTCCTCAGTGCAGTTAAAGTCTCCACCGATGAAGACATATTCCTCACTGTTACACTTCTCAATCACCTCGTTTAAAACATCTAGAAACACGAGTCTCTCCGCTCCCACAACTGGAGCATAAATATTAATAAATACCATCTTTACATTTTCATACACTGCTCTTACTTTTAACAGACGACCTTTAAGAACTTCTTCACATTCTACCGACTGAGGAATAACGTTTTTGGAAAAAAGAATTCCAACACCACAACTGTTACTGGTTTTGTGAGTTAAAAAGGTTTCACCAGTCCATTCTGTCCTCCAGTCAGCCTCGTTATCAGAGGTACTGTGTCTCTATATCATCACCAGTCCATTCTGTCCTCCAGTCAGCCTCGTTATCCTCAGTACTGTGTCTCTTTATCATCACCAGTCCATTCTCTCCTCCAGTCAGTCTCGTTATCAGAGGTACTGTGTCTCTTTATCATCACCAGTCCATTCTCTCCTCCAGTCAGCCTCGTTATCAGAGGTACTGTGTGTCTCTATATCATCACCAGTCCATTCTGTCCTCCAGTCAGCCTCGTTATCAGAGGTACTGTGTCTCTTTATCATCACCAGTCCATTCTGTCCTCCAGTCAGCCTCGTTATCAGAGGTACTGTGTCTCTATATCATCACCAGTCCATTCTGTCCTCCAGTCAGCCTCGTTATCATAGGTACTGTGTGTCTCTTGTATAAAAATAACATCCAACTTTTTAATAGAACACAGCTTGAAAAGAGAAGCCCTTTTCCCATCATCCCTTGCTCCATTTATGTTCAGGCTTCCTATTCGTATGTCCCCCATGGCATAGAAAAAAAGTTGTAAAACAAAAGCAAGTGAACAAAACAACAAGAAAAAAAAGGAATATCTATCAGACTTATTCATCATCTTTGAACTGTTTTTTGATCTTTTGAACTATTTTCTTTATACGGTAAGTCTCCTGGTCAGTGAAAGCTTTCTCCCCAAAAATTCTAGGACTTCTGAGAGAAACCTTCACTGAATCAACAAAGAGCTGTAAATCAGGGAACACGCTTTCAACTCTAACATTCCTGAGTCCCTTAGTGTCCTGCAGGAACGTCTTAATACTGGTTAAAGAGTAGACACTCCTCTTGTGAGCCCACGTCTGTGAGGAAGCTAGAGACTCCACATCACTCTCCTCATCACCTTCACTCTCACCTGACTGCAGGCTGAGCTCACTCTGAGGAGAGGTCTTCTTCACTTTACCAGACGACTGACCCTCGTCACTAGTCACCTTCCTCTTCTTCGCTTTACCAGACGACTGACCCTCGTCACTAGTCACCTTCCTCTTCTTCGCTTTACCAGACGACTGACCCTCGTCACTAGTCACCTTCCTCTTCTTCGCTTTACCAGACGACTGACCCTCGTCACTAGTCACCTTCCTCTTCTTCGCTTTACCAGACGACTGACCCTCGTCACTAGTCACCTTCCTCTTCTTCACTTTAGAAGAGTCTTCATCCACCAACATCTCACTTTCCTCCTCCAGAGAACATTCTGCCTCCTTCGTTTCAGTCTGTGTGTCGACTGTGTCACTATTAATACTGTCAGCATGTGATTGATCAGTAACCTCCACAACAGCACCTGAACCAGCAGAGACTGGACCAGCCCCCCCAGAACCAGCAGAGACCGGACCAGCCTCACCAGAACCAGCAGAGACTGGACCAGCAGGGACTGGACCAGCAGAGACTGGACCAGCAGGGACTGGACCAGCAGAGACTGGACCAACAGAGACCGGACCAGTAAAGACCGGACCAGCCCCCCCAGAACCAGCAGAGACCGGACCAGCCTCACCAGAACCAGCAGAGACTGGACCAGCAGGGACTGGACCAGCAGAGACCGGACCAGCAGAGACTGAACCAGCAGAAACTGGACCAACAGAGACTGGACCAGTAAAGACCGGACCAGCCCCCCCAGAACCAGCAGAGACCTGACCAGCCCCACCAGAACCAGCAGAGACCGGACCAGCAGAGACTGGACCAGCAGAGACTGGACCAGTCGCACCCGAACCAGCAAAGACTGGACCAGCAGAGACTGGACCAGCCGCACCCGAACCAGCAAAGACCAGACCAGTAGAGACTGGACCAACTGCACCCGAACCAGCAGAGACCGGCCCAGCCGCATCCGGACCACCAGAACCTGAACCAGCAGCCTCAGAACCAGCAGCCCCTTGTTGCTCAGCCTCAGTCTGTTGTGTACTGTGTGTACTCTGAGTATTGTCTTTCTGTGTACTGTGTGTACTCTGAGTATTGTCTTTCTGTGTACTGTGTGTACTCTGAGTATTGTC